>NC_051394.1:10542906-10552906 GCF_015228065.2 Penaeus monodon | reverse complement strand
TTTTCATTTCTTTTTGTTTTGCATGAATAGGTGTGACATAATAGAAATGTTAATGTGTACAAATACAATTTTCACTTTTTTTTTTTTTTTTTCCATATTTTGTTCATACCATCTTCCATTATCCAATTTTCCTCTCCTTTTCCAACTTTTTTTTTTCTACCCTCTTTTTCATCATCTGTAACTTTCTCTTAATCCTTTATTAATGATTGTAGGTTTCAGATGATAAAGAAAAAAATAGAAATACTGAAATTGTTCATATTCATAATGAAATAAATTTAAAAACTGATGTGTTTAAACTAGTCTCCAGTGAAAAATCATGTATTATATAAGATCTTCCTCTCTCTCTCTCTTTTTTTCTTGTGTGTGTGTGTGTGTGTGTGTGTGTGTGTGTGTGTGTGTGGGGTGGTGGTGTGTGTGTGTTGGATGTTAGATCACACTCCCCCTCCTCTCTCCTTCTCTCCTCCTTCTCTTCTCTCCTTTCTCCTCCTTCTCTCCTTCTCTCCTTCTTCCTTCTTCCTTCCCTTCTCTCCTCTCCTTCCTCCTTCTCTCCTTCTCTCTCTCTCTCTCTCGTCTCTCTCTCTTCTCTCTCTCGTCTCTCTCTCTCTCCTTTCTCTCTCAAAAACTCTCCTCTATCCCCTCTCTCTCTCTTGTTTCTTCTTTCTCTGTTCTTTCTTCTTCTTCTCTCTGTTTCTTCTCTTTCTTTCTCTCTGTTTCTTCTCTTTCTCTCTCTCTGTTTCTTCTCATTCTCTCTCTCTGTTTCTTCTCTTTCTCTCACTCTCTCCTCTTTCTCTCTATCTCCCCTCTTTCTTTCTCTCTCTCCCTTCTCTCTCTTCTTTCTCCTTTCTCTCTCTCTCTCTCTCTCTCTCTTCTCTCTCTCTCTCTCTCCTCCTCTCTCCTCTCTCTCTCCTTTCTCTCTCCTCTCTCCTTCTCTCTCTCTCTCTTTCTCTCTCCTCTCTCTCTCCTTTCATTTCTCTCTCTCTCCTTCTCTCCTCTCCTCTCATTCTCTCCTTCTCTCTCCCTCTCCCCCTCCCCCTCTCCCCTCTCTCCTCTCCCTCCTTCTCTCTCCTCTTCTTCTCTCTCCTCCTCCCTTCTCTTCTCCCCCTCTCTTTTCTTTTTCTCTCTCTCCCCTCTTTTCCCTCTCTCTCTCTCTCTCTCCTCTCTCTCTCTCTTCTTCTCTCTCTCTCTCTCTCTCTCTCTTCTCTCTCTCTCTCTCTCTCTCTCTCCCCTCTCTCTCTCCCCCTTCCTTCTCTCTCTCTCCTCTCCTCTCTTCTCTCTCTCTCTCCTCTCTCCTTCTCTCTCTTTTCTCCTTCTCTTTCTCACTCTTTTCTCCTTCTCTTTCTCCTTTCTCTCTTTTTCCTTCTCTCCTTTTTTTTTCTCTCTCTCTCTTTTTTCCCCTCTCTCTCTTTCTCTCTCCCTCTCTCTCTCTCTCTCTCTCTTTCTTTTCTCTCCTCTTCTCTCTCTCTCTCCTTTTTTCTCTCTCTCTCTCCTCCTCTTTCTCTCTCTCCCCTCTCTCTCTCTCTCTTCTCTCCTCTCCCCTTTTTCTTTTCTTCTTCTTTTTCTCTCTCCCTCTCTTCTCTCTCTCCTCTCTTCTCTCTCTCTCTCTCTCTCTTTTTCTTCTCTCTCTCTCTCCCTCCTTTTTCTCTCTCTCTCTCTCTCTCTCTACTCCCCTCTCTCTCTCTTCTCCTTCTTTTTTCTCTCCTTCTCTTTTCCCCTTTTTCTCTCCTCTTCTCTCTCCTTTTTCTCTCTCTCTCTCTCTCTCTTTTCTCCTCTTTCTCTCTCTCTCCTCTCTCTCTCCTTCTTCTCTCTCCCCTTTCTCTCTCTCTCTCCTTCTCTCTCTCCTCCTCTCTTTTCTCTCTTCTCTTCTCTCTCCTCCTTCTCCTCTCCTCTCTCCTTCTCTCTCTCTCTCCTTCTCTCTCTCTCTCCTTTCCCTCTCTCTCTCCTTCTTTTCCCTCTCTCCCCTTTTCCTCTCCCCTTCTCTCTCTCTCTCTCTCTCTCTCTCTCTCTCTCTCTCTCTCTCTCTCTCTCTCTCTCAACAGGTATGGCATATGCATAGCAGCTATGCCCACTGTAAGTTTACTTTATTAATTGTTGTTACACATAGATGGCTACACTTGTACAAAGTCACCAACGAGCCAGTTACGAGTACTGCTTGTCTCTCCTGTTTACCCTTTTCTTTGATTTTAAAAAATATTTTACGTTCTCTTATATTGCTGTTACTAATGTCAATAATATTATAGTAATTATAATGTGTGCAATAGAAATAACACCATAGATATTTATAGCATTAGTAAAAAAGACATTTTTCCTGCCAGATCAAGGAAAGGTGAAATCAGGTTAGGTCACAAGGTCTACTAATTGACTCCTCATTGGCTAAGCACTAGCAGAGCCAACTATGTGTAGAGACATTTCACAAAAAAATTCTAAAATGAGCACAGCGTTTTCCCTCTGACATTGAGTTCAGATTTTTTTTTTTTTTTTTTCTTATGCAGAAGTCAGGTAATTCGTAATTTCACAGTATTTTTGTAAATTTTATTTATGCTTTAGAACATGAAATGAGAATTTTATTTTGAACCTTGAACATTTCTCTTTGACAATTATAGAAAAGTTATGAATGAGAAATGATGAATTTATAATCAAGATGTGTAATTCATGTTTTGATATTACATTTTTATGAAAATTACATGCGTAATGCTGATGGAATGTGTGATAAGAAAGCTTTTATTACATAGTAGTTCTAGTGAAGGTGTAATGCAGACATTGTAATTGTGTGTAATTCTAAGGATTTATTTTTGAAACCTAAATTCCTGCAATATGCAGACCTTGATTACATATATTACCTTGTAAAATTATTTATTCATCCTTAGACGCATTTTTTTTTTTTTTTTTTTTTTCTTTTCTTTTTTTTTCTTTTTTTTTTCTTTTTATAGATAAGAAGGAACACATCCCTAATATTTCAAGACTTGGGAAACAGTTGATATTTATTTATTTATTTATTTATTATTTTATTTATATATTTATTTATATATTTATTTTTTAGGGGGCATTCACCTTTATAAGAACATGCACTTCCATCTTATGTTTATATTTTCATCCATTACCAATTTCTCCAGCAGTAATAAGAAGATAATCCGATCCTTAATTTCTTCCCTGCCAGATTGGTGACAAAAGACTCTGTACTGGTCTTCCGTGTGAGTGACCACCACACCTTAGTGAGAGATTCTGTCATAGGAGAAGCTACCCTAAAGCTTGCAGATGTGGTTGCCGCCTACGATGGGAAGAAGAGCTCCACTCACACACTGCCGCTGACTCAGCCGCCTAATTGTGTTGTGCCAGCTAGTAAGTGGATGTATGAGGTGGTGTTGGTGTTTGGAGTAAGCAGGAATTGGTCATGTTTGTTTATTCATTATGATATACATTTGCTACATAATCAGTTGTTTAATTTGAGGAGTTGGAAATAGTAATAAGAATTCTAATGTTTAGGATTTTCAAGTAATGATAGAGTTCTATTGCTTAGGATTTTCATTATTTATTTTTTTAACAAGTTTATTATTGAACTTTCAGCTTCCCAGCCTCCCACCATCACAGTCACCCTAGATGGTTTGAATATATTAACCCAGGGAGGTGCTAGACAAAGGGAAGTCAACTATAACCTTCCAACTGGTAATGTTCATTTGTTTTCCTTTTCTTTATTTCTTATTTTTTCTTGTGATTAATTTTTTATTATTGTACTGCACACCATGTAGGTGTATGGCTATGTATAATCCAAAATATCTCTATTTTTACTATTAATGGATATAGCAATGCAAGTTGAAAAGCAAAGGGATCTGTCCTAAACCTTACAGTATATTGTTGGATTATTATGATTGATAGTAATTTCAAGGTATTAGTAAATGTTAATATTTTGCTGTAATTGATGCTGAGAAAATATTAGGCTATAAATTCTTTCTTTCTTTCTTTTTTATTATTATTACTGTTTAAAGTGCAAAGTTATCATTTGATGCCTGATCCATGGTATTGTTTTAGAAGGACAAAGTAAAACAGTTTTTTAATGTTACTGAACAGATCTATCTTAAGCTAGCAGAATTTAAGGTTTTAAAAGGTTATAGAGTGAAATTCAGCTATACAGGTTATAAATAAAATGTGTGTCAGTCCAATGACAGGCATGTTTACTAAATGACTTGTAATTTTCTTTTCACAGTTGTGAATGTGAGTGGTGGGAATGTCAGTGGAAGTAATACAGTCACAGTTCGGGTTGGTGGCAAAACTCCACCACCTGTACCCCCTCCACCCAAGCTGATCCAGTCTGATGCCCATTCAGGAGCAGCCTTGCCTGCCATCATGTCAGCAAGTGGCAGCCAGTCTAACTCTGGCACAACTATAACCCATACCTCACACACATCTGCAACACACAACCCCATTCCGTCTCTTCCTTCCATTAATAGTGATGGCCAGGCTGCCTCGTCCCACCCAAGCACCCGGGCTAGGAAGAGTGTGGGCAACGGGTCTGCTGTTGTGGTATTAGGTGGAGAGAGTCCCACTGACAGTTCTGGAAACCAGAATGGGAGACCCAATGGTGCAGAATCCACAGCTCCCCCTGTGTCAGGGAATGTGTCTCCCCAGGCCAATCATCAGCCTAATCCACCACAAGTTGCCAGTAATGCCACTAATGGGAAACTTCCAACCAATGGCACACCCCAGCACTCTGCTTCCTCTCCTGCTGCTCCAAAGCCACCTGGGCTTGCCCCAAGACCTGCAAATCGTCATCACAGAGCTCACAAAAACAAACGGAACTCAGGTCAGTTTCTGTTAAAGTATTTTGTGTATTGATGTACTATATATCTATGAAGACAGAATAAACAGACTTTGTCCAAGTTTCTTTTCACATGGAAAGATTATTTGTTATGCTTGGAGTCCTAAAATTTATAGTAGTGTATTTAGTTTATTATGTATTTTAGTGTATGCCATAGTATATTTTTGGTTAAAGGAAATGGAAACATTTAAAAGAGACATCATTTAATTATGATCTGCAATTATTGTGGGGAAAGTGATCATAGTTGAGGTATGTATTATACAAGGTATCAGTTGTAGGTTTTTTAATGCGATGGTATATGCTATTTAACCCAATGCTAACGGGCATGACGTACGTACATGCCATGCCTACTGTGAGTTTAATATATTAACCCATTGCCGACGGGTGGCATGTACGTACATGCCATGGCATGGCGGGACCATCTGCCGGGGGCATGTACGCACATGCCATAGAGTATGCATGGACATGCCATGAGTTTTTTTTTTGTTACAATCACGCAAAGATTTTTTTGCCATTGAAAGTGTGATTAAGTCGGTTCTACATTTCTCATTTTACCATGCAACAAACAAAAATGCAACAACGACAATTTCAATCCATGATGCACACATGCTTATTTTATTCGGACTATAGACGAATAATGATCAACTATGGAGTCTATATAACAACAAAAATACCTTCAGTCTCGATTTATCATAGATTTTGGCAAGTAGAGACTGTAAAAATAATGAAAATTGAAAATACAACATATCTTCGTTAGTATTACGCAAATGTAAACGGCATGGGATGCTGGTATTGGCATGATGTGGTGGCATGCGTGGGACGATATAAGCCCCCGGCAGCGAGGCCCCGGCCTCTATGAATGCTACCCGTCAATTATGGGTTAATTGTTTTTACACATGGATGCCTACCCTTGTACTAGGTCACCAATGAGCCAATTACAGCCTGTCTCGCCCGTTTACCTTTATCCTTGATTTACGAAAATATTTTACATTATCTTATTTTGCAGTTACTAATATTTATAGCATTATAGTAATTATAATGTCTGTAATAAAAATAACACCATTGATAATCATAGCATTAGTAAAAAATACGTTTTTCCTGCCAATTCAAGGAAAAGTGAAATCAGGTAAGGTCACAAGGTCTACTAATTGACTCCTTTGTGGCTAAGCACTAGGAGAGCCATCTATGTGGCATTTTCCAGAGGCATTGGGTTAATAAAGAAAGAAATGAGAGATAAGAAAGGTGCATTGTATTATGTTATTGTTTTGTGCTACTGCCAATATAGGTGTATGAACAAATTCAGAATTTATATTTTATTGTGATAGCAACAGTATTAACCCCTTGGATCCAAGTGACATGACCATCTCATCATGAAAAAATTGGGTCGAGGGGCGGTTGATGTGACTATTCTGTCACAAGAAAATCTGGTGGTTGGCCAGGTGACGTAAACCTGCTATCATTAGCATTGCTGCTGAAGGCTGGGGTGATGGAATAAACTCACCACAAGTGCACAAACTTATTGAGAGGTTTATTTTATTCATTTGGCAATTTTGCATTATTCTTATCAATGTATGAGTGGGAATGAAATGTCTGTGAGCAGTGACTGGAAGAGTGCCGGCTCCATGGAGGACGCCATTTCCATGCTCAGCATCATATTCCTGGTGCCGTGAGTGGCGACACAGGTTGTTTAACATTGAATATTACATAAATATAAAATTAATTGACACAAGTGACATAGTGTTACATAGTCTTCTTTTTCTTGCACAGAGTTATAGACTCCCTTGAGAGATGACTGGAGTCTGCAAAGAAAAAAAAATATTACCATCTGGATAATGCAAATCAAATAGTAAATATGGACATTGGAAAAAGGTCAAAGAGCTAAAAATGCTTATGCATAAAGAGTAAATTTTTGGTGATTTTATTGCCATGATGCAACCAAATCCAGTGGGTTAAGTATATATACAAAAGAATGTAACAAAATGGTTCAGACATGGACAGACATAAATACTAATTCTTATCGTAGAAGTGTAATATCTTCTGGTGAAAATCTTCAAGGTTTTGTGAATTGTAACTCTGTTCTCCCTGGCCATAACCTCTTTATAATATCCATTAGAGTGCTTATACCAAACCTATCCATGCAATTGAAAATGAGATGGAATTATGGGATTTTATTGTATAGAGGATGATACGTATAAAATATCAATATCAATAGAAATAATTTAATATACAGATGAAAGGTTAGAGAAAGACCTCATAGAAACTTCTATGGGGGCTCAAAATAGCCTTTTTCTCTTCATCCTTACTAACAGATGGTAGCAATACTCCAGGGAGTGGAAACAGTAATGGAAGCAGCAGTGGAGCTCCAGCCTCAGCAGGAAACATTAGCAGCAGCAGTAGTGGTAGCAACTCTGCTCAGCCTGCAGCAGTAGGGGTTCAGGAGGAACCTCTTCCCCATGGGTAATTTGCAAAACCATAATTACTTTATTTATTTATAAAATTTTAATTGTTATTTTTGTGCTATGCTCTGTTTTTTTATACAGATTTTGTTTAAGGTGGTCACAGTCCATCATCACAATATTTTTACCTCAGATGGGAGATGCGTCATGATCAGTATGGGCGTCGCTACTACGTAGATCACACAACCCGCTCCACAACATGGGAGAGACCAAAGCCCTTACCTGCAGGCTGGGAGGCACGTCGCGATCCAAGGGGAAGAGTTTATTATGTCGATCATAACACCAGAACGACTACATGGCAGCGGCCAACAGTAGAGCATATTAGGTAAGGAGGTCTCTCTCTTTTCTTTTTTTCTTTTTGTTTCTTTTTTTTGTTCTAATTAGTATATTTTTCTTAGTCTTATTTTTTTTCACTTTGGTATAGTTTCTCCTCATCTTGTCTGTCATTGTGAAGTTTGTATATTTCTATTATTATTTCTCACATTTTAACAGTTTCATTCACTGATTTTTCTTCCCTTTCCTTACACTAGGCAATTTGAAGAATGGCAAGGGGAGCGACAACACATTGCACAGCTCAGTGCACAGAGGTTCCTGTATCCCAACACCAACCAAGAGACTGAGAATGATCCTCTGGGCCCACTCCCTCCTGTGAGTTTTAGTGGTAAAGGGGGAGGGGAGCTAAATGGGGATGGATAGGAAGAGAAGTAGAGATGGGGAGAGATTAGGGGGGTTTAGAGAGATGCAGCAAGAAGTAGATGGGAATGGAAGAGAGATGGGAGAGATGAGGGGGGTGGAGAGAGATGCAGGTATATGGAAGGTATATGAAAATGGAAAGAGACGAGAAGAGATAAGGAGAGTCAAGAAAGATGCAGCAAGATGTAAATGGGGATGGCGAGAGAGGGGAAGAGAGTAGATATAGATAGGGAGAGATAAGGGTGGTGGAGAGAAATGCAGGAAGAGGTATATAGAGATAGGGAGAGATAAAGGGGATGGAAAAAGATGTAGGGAGAGGTAGATGGGGATGGAGACAGATAGTGGAGGAAAAAGAGAGAGGAGAGAGAGAAAAAGTGAAAGAAAAAAAAAAAATGTGAAAAAAAAAGTGAGAGATACAATGTTTAAGAGAAAATTAGAGAAAAGAGATGGTTAGAGAAAGAGAAAGTAAAGGAGGAAAGAAATAAAAGCTTAGTGATACTTTGCATGTTGTATTTTTCAAAAAGGAAAATATTTGTGATATAATTTTAATGATTTTGTCTTTTTTCATAATTGCCTTAATCTATATGGTTCATGACCAGGGTTGGGAGAAGCGGCAGGAGCCCAATGGTAGAATTTACTTTGTCAACCACCGCAACAGAACAACTCAGTGGGATGATCCAAGGACACAAGGGTAAGATTTGTTTCTGAAGGAGTGCATGTTGTTTTCTTGTATAAATGTAACATTTATTATTTTGTTTAGGAATGTGTCCCTGCCTTTTTCTTCTTCTTCCCCACTCCTTTTACTTGCCTTTTTACTTTAGGAAGCTAGTGATAGAACTTGTTTAGAGAATACTCTAAATTTACAGAATGGGACTTGAGGAGGAGGCCCTTCCAGCTGGCTGGGAGATGCGACTCACAGATGATGGTCGCCAGTACTTTGTGGACCACAACACCCGCCAGACAACTTTCCAGGATCCTCGTCCAGGAGCCAAGCAAATGTAGGATTCATTTATATAAGTTTGTTTGAATGTTGGAATGTACATTATGTTGGCACAGGATCTGAGGGTTTAGGGATAATAAGTAATGTGGTGTGAATATAATGTGGTATATAATGGTGTGTGTATGTAATAATATATATATATAAGATATATATATATATATATACTTTTTATATTATGTCTATATATATATATATAATATATTTTAAATAATAGATAAAAAATAGAATATATATATATATATATATATATAAATAAATATATATAAGATAATAAGATATTAAAATAGATAAAATAATATTTATATATAATATTATTTTATATATATACATATATATATATTATATATATAATAATAGATATATAGATATATTTTTATATATATATATATATATAGATATTATTATATATTTATAATATATATAAAAAGATATAATAATATATATATATATATATCTATATATATATTATATATATTTTTAAAAAATTATTAAAAAAATTAAAAAATTTTATTTTTTTAAATATTTTTAAAAAATTATATAATTATATTATTTTTATAAAAATTTAAAAATTTTAAAATATATTTTTAATAAAATTATATATAATATTTATATTATAAATTAATATATTTAAAATTTTTTAAAATTTATTATAATATTATATATTAATATAATTTTATTTATACTTTTTAAATTTTTTTAAAAATTTTAAAAATTTTTATAAAAATATATTTAATATATATATAAAATATATATTATATATATTTTTTAATAATATATTTTATAAAAATATTATATATTATATAAAAAAAATTTTTTTTAAAAAAAATTAAAATTTTTAAAATAATAAATATTTTTAAATAAAATAAAAATAATTTTAAAATTATTATTTTTAAAAATTTATTTTTATTTTATAATATTTAAAAAATTTTTTTATAATTTTTAAAAATTAAAATAAAAATTATTTTATATATATATTTAAATATAATTTTTGAATAAATTTTTTTTTATATATATTTTTTATTTTTTAAAAATATATTAATA
>NC_051394.1:10535643-10542806 GCF_015228065.2 Penaeus monodon | reverse complement strand
CACTTTTTAAACTGTTAAACAATAATACTGCATGAGATATGAAAATAGACATGAAAATGTTTTAGCATCCATTTCTATAAAAACAAACCTATTTCTTCAAAATATTGAGTGAAGGGAAATAGGAGGGGAGTGTTGGTGTCATTATCTACCTGTTGTTTTGTTGAAGCCATACATACCCATCTCACAGTGTTGGTCCTTCAAAAAGAAAAATCTTTTATCGTCCCGGATTATTTTCGTATCCTAGAAGGCTTGTGGCTCATCTATATAATGGAAGGCATATTCCATTGTTTTCAGGAATAAGGTCATCATGTCACAGTAAATCCATAGGAATTCCGGAACAGCTATTCAATACATTGTGAATCAAAATGAGACCAATTCGAACACCTGAAATACCAACCCTTCCGTAACATATGGTTTTGTTCGTTACTAAATATTTTGACAACCTTTCTAATGATACTTTCCGTGTAGTTGTTCATGTGCACTCCTGGCACCAATAGGTTAAGGACATGCTAGAATATTTCTCTTGTCCATCAAAATTATGCTGAGTCATTTTTGTAAGTCAAATTTGATGTTCAATAGCTTTTAAGTCTCCTTCATAAGACTAAGGTTTAAGATTTTCCTTTGTCACCAGTTTTTGTTGGGCAGTGAAGGTGATATAGGAAGGGTAGTATGTGACTGTGTCTTCAGTTATACACTTGTATATTTGCCAATTGAAATAACTATGTAAGATAGAAAAAAGAGATTAACTGAGTGTTTTGTTTTCAGATATTCAATGTAGAAATCCTAATGTCTTACCATTTGATATATCTTAAGATTTAAAGTTTTTATAAATTCTGTGGTAGTACCTTTACTAACTGTACAATTTTTCTTTCCAGGCCCTGTATCATGGAAAGTTCATTTATTCTGGTTTTACCATGCCTTTCTATAAGCGAATGTTGAACAAGAAACTTACCATGAAGGACTTGGAGTCCATTGATCCAGAGTTCTATAATTCACTTGTGTGGATTAGGGATAACAACATTGAGGTGGGTGTAATTAGTGTTGATATGCTTGCCATATAATGACTTTCTGGTTTTATCATTAATTGATTATTGGACTTTATCCAATGTTAAGTTTTGTGTTTTTCCTCACTCTCTCTCACTTGCTCTCCCATTTTTTCTTCTTTCTTTCTTTATTATTGATTTTAGTTTTTATATTGGTCTTTATTTATAAAGGTTCAGCCATGCGGCAAAAAATGAAATCACTGTTATGTCCACTGAGTATTACATGTAATGTTCATGTTGCATACATCTAACAGACAGTTGTGATTAGCAGATCATAATGGAAGTTGTGTTGTGTTGTGTATTTGTAAAGATGGATATTGTATTTTATTTCATTATATAACCATAGTTGTTATCCCAGTAGTAGCAGTGAAATTATTTTCTATCTCTTATATCAGAAGTAAAGATATAAATATAATGATTCATTTTGTTTCTAGGAGTGTTGCCTTGAGATGACCTTCTGCACTGATTTTGAAGTTCTGGGGAAGATAACTGAGGTAGAGTTGAAGCCTGGGGGAAAAGATATCCAAGTGACAGAGGAGAATAAGGAAGAATATATTGAGTAAGTCTCCAGTTTTATATTCTTTGTCATTGGTACATATGTCTATAGACAGAAAAGTCAATGTGATGATATATGTATATATATTATGTAGTAATAATTAGATCAAGCAGTTCAAGCTTCAGGTTTGCCTGTGTGATGATATATGAAGATTATCACGACAATTACTAGGTTATTTAAGCATCTTAAGATTTATCAGTGTGATAACATACATATTTTAGTTTAGGAATTACTAGGTTATGCAGTTTAAGCATCCTCACATTTATTGTTCTAATTATCAAAATGACACATTCTTATTACAGCCTCATGATGCAGTGGCGTCTCACTCGAGGCCAAGAAGCACAGACAAGGCATTTCCTGGAAGGATTTTCAGAAGTGGTGCCACTAGAGTGGTTGAAGTATTTTGATGAACGAGAATTGGAATTGTTGCTGTGTGGAATGCAAGAGATAGACATTTGTGATTGGCAGAAGCATACTATATACCGCCACTATAACCGATCTTCAAAACAAATTATGTGGTTCTGGCAGGTGAGAATAAGTGACTTTTGGGCAGTTCAGGTTTTATATATGAATTTCTCCTTTTAACCCTTTCCCGACGGGTAGTATTCATAGTGGCCCCGGCCTCGCTGCTGGGGGCTTATATTGTCGCCTAGCATGCACGACCGCTCATGCCAAATACCAGCATCCCTTGCCGTTTCTTTTTAATACTACGAGCATATGTTGTATTTTCAATTTTCATTATTTTTTTAAGTCTCTACTTGCCATATTTCCTGATAAATCAAGACTGAACAATATTTTTGTTATTATATAGTCTCCATAGTTGATCATTATTTGGTCTATAGTCTGAATAAGATAAGCAGTGTGTGGCATCATGGAGTTGAAATCGTTGTTGTTGTTATTGTTGTTGTTGTTTTTTTTTTCATTGTAAAAATGAGAAAGTTTTAAAAATGACTTAATCACACTTTCAGTGGCAGAAAAATAATATTTTGCCGTGATTGTAAAAAAAAAAAAAAAAAAAAAAAAAAAAAAAAACTCATGGCATGTCCATACATACACCATGGCATGTATGTACATGCCCCCGGCAGATAGTCCAGCCATGCCATGGCATGTGCGTACATGCCATCTGTAGGCAAAGGGTTAAAGGGATATGTGGCTGTTTGTTCTAGGTCATTAATATAGCAGATTAGTCTTTAGTAGTAGAGGTGTATTTAGTATTTTATTTTTTTACGTGTATTTATTTATTTGGTCTTTAATATAGCAGATTAGTCTTTAGTAGTAGAGGTGTATGTCATCTCAATGTCATAAAGTCTCAAGTTCTCCAAACTTCCTAATAGGGCAGACAATTTTCCTCAGCAGAATTGTGATAGTGAGAATAGCCTCCTTATGCTGGTCCCAGAGATTTAGGATTTTTGACTCCTGGTACCAACCAGGTGCAGCAATACATTTGATTTGTTGATGTGATTTTTCTGATAATTTCACAGCATTCAACAACGTAAAGATCGTATCAGCCACCATAGCCACCCATCCTGGGAATTATGCAGGACGTGTGTTGTGTGCAGGTAGGGTGGCCATGGTGGCTACCACAGCATTCCCCTTCCTGTACCCAGACAGCCACCACAGCAACCCAAACTGCACACAACTCATGCTCCACATAATTCCCAGGTTGGATGGCCATGATGGCTCTGTAGGCCATCTTCATCGTGGAATGCTTTTTGGAGTCCATTGGCAATTGCCCAAGAACAAGTAGAACTTTATTTTGTAGACACACTAGCCGTGAGTCTGGCATGTTAAACTTGGATACTTTTGAGGAGGGACAAGGTGTAACATAAAGGGAATCTTGCTGAGGTGATGGAAGGCCTGCTCTTGATAAATGAACTTTTATCCTATCCCAGCAATTAGGAACAAAGATTTTCAATTGAGACTTAGTGGTATTACCAGTTTTTTTAATGAGATCCCCACCCGCAACCCATCCTGAGCAATACCTACCTTGCTCTAGCCATTTGATCTTTGACAGACAATGGTTTTATATAAACTTCTTCTGCCCATATGGGGGATGTTATCTCCAAAAAAATTGAATTAAGGGTGTGTCGGAGCCTTGTTTATTTTATTTTTTTATTTATTTGTTTTTTAAGGGGGGTTTGCATTGTGAACAATTTTTAGGCCTTTGTTTTTCAATTTTATGTAAATTTTATATATATATATATTATATATATATATATTTTCTTCTTTCTTTTCTTTCTTTTTTTCTTCTTCTTATTCTTCTTTTCTTTTTTTTTTTCTTCTTCTTCTTCTTCTTCTTCTTCTTCTTCTTTTCTGAAATTTAAAAATCAGGATCTGACACACCTTTCATATTCAGATGATCTTGTGAATGCAATTGACCGATTTCAAGGAACACGAAAATATCAAAGCTGGACGGTGCCACAGCTTAAGTAAACAAAGAACTGTGAATAGGCCATTGGAAATTTGGACACTAGCCAGAGTTCATAATCTTGTTATTTTTTCACTAAACATAATGATGTACATAAAAAATGGAATTTAGTGTACTTTGCAATGAGACTGTTGGTAAGTCAGTCATAGTTGTTGTTATCAGCAGGGACCATATTTTGCAAAGATATCCTTTTTTTTTTCTTCTCTTTTTTTTTTTTTTTTTATAATGAAAGTAGATATTCCAGTCTGAAAGGTTTAATACATGTATCAAATTGTAAAGAAAACTAATCTAAACCAGATTTTTTTCTTTTCTTATGGAGGACTGTGGATGGTAATATCAGTATAATATTATGGTAATTGTATAATCCTAGCATGAGTATGACATATTGGTTCAATATTGAGATTTGTAGAAGTGTATACATAAGATAAATAGAGTGTGAGAGGTACTGAAGCTGTTGAATCTTTCCAATACTCCAAACAGGATGGTGGGTTGGTCACTTGGTAGGTTATGGGTATGGCCATCATAACAAATTGCTTGATCTGCAGGGTACGGCTATATACATAGTGATGCACTAGAGCATGTCGATCGGGAAGTTATGTTACATGTTGTCACAAATCACTGAGTCTTTGATGCCGAAAGATTTATAATACCACCACTGAGGGATTAATAGGACTGAACCCATTTTTATATAAAGGAAATATTGTTAGTTAACCCATAGTTCAATATGGTTTTCTTTAGATGAATGTAAAAGATAGTTGTGAGGTATGGGGAACCAGTTCATAGTGTCACCCGGCCTACAGCTAGATTTTCCCATGTGGCATGTTCACATCACTTGCCCCTTGACCCAGATTTTTTCATAACGTGATGGTCATGTCACCCGGATTCAACGGGTTAACCTGGCACCATATCATGAGCAAGAATATTTGGAAATGGCACTATCTTTGTAGGACCAAGCCATATGTCTTCAAGGCCCTGAAACTTGGATTTCATTCATTGTGTTAGAGTCTCACCATGCCTTTAGCTACATGTGCTTGTTCCAAATCATGAGGTACAGTTATCAGGACCATGGATCCAACCAAAGAATAGACTGTGAAACCAGGACCTATTACTACCATAATCCAGGTTTGCCAACTCAGGCTATATGGACTTGATTTGTCTCCCAAATGATGCTCCTGCCCACCAGCTTGTATTCTCTAGAGGCAGCTTGGTTGTTGATGGTCCTTGGGATGACCTTGGAAGTTGTGGCTTGGGCAAATTAACTAGATCTATCGTGAAGAGGTAGAGATAGGCCGTGGATTTGCCTAGCAGGTAGCCAAATAGAACCCTCATGGGTGGAATAAAAGGTTGATGTGGTAAATCACCCCCTTCAGCAGTAACCCCCACTTATTCATTGATGTGTATTTTGTAATTTCTTTGTCACATTGAAAGCTTTTAATTAAATTAGTTATTGATAGAATTTAACCTGATTTTTTTTTTTTTTTTTTTTTTTTTTTCTTTCTTTCTTTAGTTTGTGAGAGAGATTGATAATGAGAAGAGGGCACGTCTACTACAGTTCGTCACTGGAACCTGCCGCGTACCAGTAGGAGGCTTTGCAGAACTAATGGGTATGTGATGACTGTTATTTTAAGGGTATGATCATGTTAAGTGGTTCATGTGGAAAAAAAAGTATAGAAAAAAAATAGAAACATTCAGGACACATCAAGAGATGAATGTGTAAAATTCTTTAAAAATGCATGGCATCCTGTGGTCATGACCATATGATACCATGTATTTAAGATATTGTAGTCTTTATAATTTGCAGTAAGAAAATGCTGTTATATATGGATACTTGTGTGATAATAAGTTATAGCTTTTGACTCTTAAAAATCATTATACTTCATGCAATGTCACTGGTGCATGACAGCTCATGTTTTTGTGTTGCAAATATCTTGCCACTTTACCCTCTTGATATCTATCACATAAGTATGCATGTTAAACATATTTATTGATTGCAAATAAAATGATATGTATGATGTTTTAAATGCATCATGTGGCTGCAACATCACATAACATGCATTTTTGAAGAGCACTACACATTCATTATAGATTAACATTCATCTCTTTGTATTTCCTGAAAGCTGCAAATTTTAATTGCCAATTCTTTATTTTTATTTTTATTTTTATTTTTTTCACATTGACCATTACATGAGTGTACCCTTATAATTTTGTTCCTAAATTACTCTGTTCACTATATTTTGAATTTTAGAAATAAAGCAAGGTATTATAATAGGGAAAAAAAACCCAAAAAACATCTCCCTGTGTTCTCTATACATATGTTATGAATATATATGTAGTATGTAGTCTGTATATATGATGCCACACTTATTTATAAAGGTAGATTTTAGTACATTTTAATGTTTACTTAGTAATTAGTGTTTTTTCAGGGCACAACAGCTACTAACATTGTAAAAGTTGGCCAGATGACACAGTTTCCAGGAGCACCAGTTAGTTGATGAATACATTGCCTGCCATAAAGCAAATTATGAAAAACTATCTAAAACTTCATTTTTCATTGACATTCTCCAAACATTAACAAGAGAAAAAATCATGAATACACATCCTAACTCAGTGTTTCAGTCCAATCACAGTTTATAGTTCTTCTGTCATGCAGATTTGTACCATGGTAGCCAGAAACTTTGCTAGAATTTGGCCAAAAAAGCACAATGCCTCATATTATCATACATGTCTTGATCAAAGCCACAGACTAGGACTTTTTTGGTGTATGCATGGCATTAGAACAGGCATGGGTTACCCATACATGGTATATGCCATCATATTTACATGTGTCCTGACGTTAAGGCCTTACATCATTTTAGCCAAGCCCAAGTTATTTGGATGATAATGTAACTACCTACTGATATTTAAGATATTTCTTTAATAATCAGAGATAATAGGAACTGGGTAAAGATAAATCAAGGTTTGATTCTTCTAGTTTTCAAAACCAGTCTGGTTCCAGTCAGAAGAGCTACGAGATTTCTTTTGTATTAACCTTTTTATCACTTTTGCAGGGAGCAATGGGCCACAGAAATTCTGCATTGAGAAGGTGGGTAAAGAGACATGGCTTCCTCGGTCCCACACTTGCTTCAATCGGTTAGAC
>NC_051394.1:10498451-10535543 GCF_015228065.2 Penaeus monodon | reverse complement strand
AAATCATAGGTCACAGCTTAAAAATGAAGAGTTCATCAATTCACATACTCATCATGCTTACTAGTCGCGAATTTTTAAAATGGCCTATGATCATTCCTTTGGGACTGTTGTGTTTCCTGTGTATTTAGACAAGACACAATACTCACAGTCATGTGATTGCCACCCTTTCAAAATTCACATTGTACATTACAAACGATCTCTACAAGAATTTCAGCACTCATGTACTATAATTTTATTAATTTTTTCCCAGTTAAATTGTGCGATATGAATTACTTGTGACAAATGTCTTGTATATGTTAATTTTTATTTTATGTAATATTTCTTACAGTTGTGATAATTTAAGTAATTTTGGATGATTATGATAATTTTATTTATTTTTTTTTTTTTTTTTTTTTATTTTATTTTTTTATTATTATTATTATTATTATTATTATTATTATTATATTATTATATTATTGTTATTTTATTATTATTATTATTATTATCATTATATTTTATTGTCATTAATTTTTTTATAATTATTATTGTCATTAATTTTATTATAATTATTATTGTATTATTTTATTTATTATATTGTTATTATTTTTTTTATCTTATTATCATTGTTATTATTATCATTATATTTGTAATTATTATTGTCATTATCATTATTCGTAATTGATATCATTGATTATAAATGACCTTGTTATATCTTGATTTTCATGATTATATTTCTGTTGATAATCTTATACTTTGCTGTTTATCTTTCCTTTAATTTAAGATGAAAATTGTCTGTATTTGAAGAGTAATTTTTTACGTAGATTGCCATCTTGAAGTACTTTTAAGAGCTCCTTTTGACCCAAAGCAAAAAGTCTTTGGAAGTGACTGGTGTTGTTTCCTGCTCACACACTTGATAATGGTGGACTGAGTGCAGCTGTGTGAGTAGTGCTGCAGACAACCCTCTGAATACTGCATATAAAATGTAAGTGAAGCCTGCAAATCCCAATGTATGTTGACGACAAAAGCAAGTAGTCTGATTGTCAATGTTTATGCTCCTTTTTTATTATTATTTTTTATTGTGATTTATTTTTATTGTTTTTTATCCAATTTCAATATTTTATAATCTGGCAGTTGTTGAGATAGCCATGCTTCCATGATACAATAAGCGTCTGTTTTGAGAACTTTTCAAGGTTATAAATGAATAGGAAATAATAGGGAATATGCAGATGGTGTAATTGTTCACTATCGGAATAAACTTTATCTTATTTGCAATGTGTAATAGTCCAGCATAGTTATTGATCACTTCCAGTTTTTATTACACACACACATGTGCATGGTGGTATATGTACATGTACGAATTTGTTTGTGCGTGCGTGTGTGCTTTGTTTTTGGATATATATGTGTGTGTGTGTGTGTGTGTGTGTGTGTGTGTGTGTGTGTGTGTGTGTGTGTGTGTGTGTGTGTGTGTGTGTGTGTGTGTGTCAGTGTGTGTGTGTCAGTGTGTGTGTGTGTCAGTGTGTGTGTGTGTCTATGTCTACACACACACACATTTATACATACATCACACACACACACACTCATTCACTCACTTATGTATAGATATACAAATAAAAGATCCACTTTATTTGATATCTTAAATTGTTCATAAACATGAAAAAGTAGGTAAGTACATTGTTGAGTTAGCTACATCAATTGGTCATTATTCTAGTTATACTTTGCCAGAATATTTTCATTGAAATGTTTAAAAAGCAATAAATGTAAACCTTATGATGCTCAGAGATGCCTTTTTTATTTATTTATTTATTTTCTTCTTATTATTATAATTTTTTATTTATTTATTTTTTCCATTTAAGATTTACAAATCAGTAGCTAACAGTTATATCATCTGTTTCTTATCATAATTTAATCATGGGTGGGGGGGATGAAATAATGTAAATATATGCCAAATAGGTATAGTTGCTAATTAAGCTTACATGTTATCAGATAATTCATAGAAGTAAATTGACGGGAAAATCGTTATTTTAAAAGCAACCGTTCTGTGATGTAATCAACACTTCATTCAAATTAGAACTGCAATGCATCATCAGTGGCTTCAGAATAAAATAATCTGCCAAAACTTCAAAATGGTTACATTTGCCTCTTGGATACAGCATGCAGTGTTGATGTATGTGAGTGCTATGGAAATGTATAACAGTGAAGTCCTTATATTTTAGTTTTCTGTCATCCCTTAGTGGAATAAATGCATCCATAACAAATAATTCCTTAAGCATTGGGAATTCAAAAGACAAATCGAGTATTATTTTAGACTCATGCTTTGTCAACTTTGATGGGTCTCTTTTCATTGATAGTCATTATCTCTATTTCTCTGTTGCTACTCTCTTTCTCCCACCCTATTCCCTCCTTTTCTAAACTTTCTCTCTCTCTCTCTCTCTCTCTCTCTCTCTCTCTCTCTCTCTCTCTCTCTCTCTCTCTCTCTCTCTCCCCCTCTCTCTCTCTCTCTCTCCTCTCTTTCCTCTCTCTCTCCTCTCTCTCCTCTCCTCCCTCCCTCCCTCCTCCTCCTCCTCCCTCTCCCTCTCCCTCTCCCTCTCCTCTCCTCTCCCTCCCTCTCCTCTCCCTCTCCCTCTCCCTCTCTCTCTCTCTCCTCTCTCTCCCTCCCTCGTACTCATACTCTTTCTAACATGTTAGATATTTGTGCCGGCCTTTTCCTCCACATCCAGCTAGTTTATTTGCTTTATATACCCACAAGGTTAGTGATGACTGAGTAGTATTCTTTGTTACCATAATGCTTGTATTACTCTCGTCCCTCAGTCTCCCACCTTACAGTTGATGCTGATGTAAACAGATATGACACAGAAGGGGAAATTTGTGAAACAAAATGTATATTATTGCAAGTGGTATGTATTTTCAGTTTGATGTAAGATAGGAGAAAAAGAACTGAGCTTAACCAGCCTATGTGTTGTCTTCGATTGTAATTTCTTTATGTGGAAATTTTTGTTGTGGGCTCTGGAAAGCGTATTAAGATGAAAGGAAGGGCTGAATAAGTGTTTCATTTTCTTGATTTCTTATTTTGTTTCTTTCTTCCCTTCTTTCATATTTTATGGTAGTCTTTAAGTTGATGGGGATTATTTAGTTAATAGTTAACCTCAACTTTCTACAAATTTAGTATTTGTGGGCTTTTTAGTAATTATGTTTATCATTTTTATTCTGTGTACACAGGATTGGCAGCCTGTTTTGTTATTTAAGTAGTTATTGATGCTACTATAAATAATTATATAAATTTTAGAAATATTTCCAAAGATAACCATTGTGATGATATTCTATTAAAAGGTTTTCCATATATTTTTTTCTCATTATTGATAATGTATCATTGCACTTAGTGTATCATTTGGCCACTGTAATTGACCTGTGTTGTTCTCCATCTTAGTAATGTATGATATAATGTATTTATTGTTTTCATGTGTTTTTGATTATTCACAATTAGTGTAAGGAAATTGGATTGTTTAGAGAGGGCTGTTTATTTTTATCTGAAATAATGTGTGGATTCTAAGAAAAAAAAAGATTTTGAACATATTAACCATTTCTAACCTATTGTTTAGTGGATTAGTGTGATCCTTATACTTTGCTTAAAGTACTGACCTAAGGTTAGAATAGTTAGAATTAATCAAAATGAGGCATCCCTGCAGTCACAATAGTAAACTGGTTGATGTATAGAATATTCCTTAACTATGGTGTACTTAAGAGATTTCCACATGTGATATTTAAAGATTTGCGCTGAAAGTAAATGACAGTGCATTGGCCGAGACAGTTAGCTTGTGAGTGTTGATAAACCAAGTGTTTCATAATGGTATGCAAGTAGGAAAACTGCCCTATACTATGCTGCATTTGCTATTCAGCAAGATAGTCTGTATATTCATTTTGATGAAGAGCAGCATTTAGAAGAATTAGCAATTTCCAACCATTTCTGCAGATTTTGCTGTAATGCTACAAATCGAGTGAGGCCCCAATTCCGAATGGCTGAGGCTTTCCATTTGCCTGCACTTTGTGATTTTCTGATAGTATGCTTTCAATATTAAAAATGATATAATGGGAGATTTGTATTGGTGCATTGATATTACCATGGTAGCTTCTGGTGTAAAGTCACAAGTTCAGCTGTGAGATGCTATAGATCATAATATCTATTCAATTTTATTTGTTTTCAGGAGCAATTTGTTAGGCAGTATTTCTGGTGTATGGCTGCCTTCCATATTACAGTCTTTGAAGACTTTGTGAAAAAAAAAATCATTATTTAAGGATATTATTCACAATATCAGTGTTAACACATGGGTGATACTTCAGTAGATGTTGGTATTGTCAGCAGTAGTAGTAGTTTCATTGTCAGATATTTTGTTCCCTCAATTTTTTTTTCCTCTTCTTTTTCTTAATTGTCAGTTTTATTTTGTTAATTGTCATTGTTGTTATTGTTATTTTTTGTATTGTTTAGTCCTAGTGTCAGTACTAGCATTATATTTTCTTAGCTGCATTGTTATAAGTATATTAGTAGTAGTGGTAGATAATGATAATAATTACAATAACTATTCAGAGTCAGATAATCATCAGAATATCATAGGCATTAACATTATCACCCGCATATTCTATGGATGTATTTAGAAGTCATTGATATTAGAATGATTTCTTTAAATATTAATATATATTTATATCAGCATATGCACTGTGTGCTGATTTGAAATCTTGAGATTATGCAATAGATTTTTCCTATGGGAATTGTAAGTACCATTGAGAATGAGAAACAGACAGGGAGAAAGAAAGAAAGAAAGAGAGTGATAGAGATATGGAAATACAGAACTAGTATGTGAGCAATTGATTGATAAGTTGACTGATTGACTTGCTATGAAATCATTCATATATAATTGATTTTATCAACTGACTTTTGAGCTATACAGAGACAGAATAATATATATTTTTCTCCGTTTTTATTTATTAGAGAAATAAGTTATTTCATTGACAAGGGAAATCAGTGCAGTAGATCTTCTTGATTTTATTTGTGTACTATCATTATTATTGCTTCATAGCAGGCATACAAATGAATGAATAAAAGAAATTGGATAGATTTGTAGTTGTAATTTTTATGATTGCAAGAATAGCTTTATTCAGAAATAAGATGTATTGCAGATATTGCTTCTCCAGCACAGGTGATTACAGATGGCCATATAGTTTGTACAGTTGTATGAACTAAGTAGTTGAAACTTCAACAGCTATTGTATGTAATGGTAGATGATTACATGTTATAGCAACAGAGATAAAGAAACAACTTGTGGTTGTTTTATACCAATAGATTGCATTATATCTTGCACATGTTGAATATCGTTTGCTATACCAGTTCTTATTTTCATAATTCCAGACGCCTATTGCTATATGTACATATGTAATGTCTGGGTCTGTAAATAAAGTGTATTCCTCAAGGCTCTTCTTATTTTCAAGTTGGATTTCAGTGTGTATTAATTGAAAAGAATGAAATTTTAACATCCTTTGGTCAATATTTCTTTTTCCAATTAGGAACAGTATATAAGATTAATTATGGGATAGTTATTCAGTAGGGGTTTAAAACCATTCTGTAATGCAAACTGTAGAAAAGTTTTCCTCCTGAAATATAGTGAGATGCTAGCAATAAAATAGAAGAGAAAGAATGAGAGATTCAGAAATAAGAATATGCAATAGTGGAAGTTTATTGCAGTATACACCCATCAATAATATTCAGTCATTTAGAGCCCCTTCACTGCCTTGCAAAATACAGTGCATTTGTATTTTATGTGCACTGACAGTTATGAAACAAGGAGTCAGATGATGGACTCTAACATGTTCCCTAACAAACTGTTGTATTTGCTTCATTTTTATTTTTCTGTATGCTACTTTTTGTATGTGTGCTTGTATGCATCAGTGTGTTTGTGTGTGGGGGGGGGGGATGTATGTCCGTGTGTGCATTTGTGTTTATTTACCTGTGTATGTGTGTGCGAGTATGTGAGAGAGTGATTATGTGAGTGTGTGAGTTTGAGCGTGTGCGTGTGCGTGTGTGTGTGTGTGCGTGCCTGTGGTTGTACATGCATGTTTGCATGCATGTGGGTGTGGGTATGTCCAAGCATTTTAATGTACATGGGCATAGGTATGCATCTATGTGCGAGTATATATGTGGGTTGGTGTGGGTGTGTGTATGTGTATGTATATGTGTGTGCATGTACGTTTGTTTACATGTGTACACACACAATGTACTTATACTGTATATTCCTTCTTTTGGTGTCTCACTAAGGGCTTGTACACTCATACCAAAATGTCCGTCACCTGCCACTCAACAGTTTCCCATGGAAAGACCTTCCCATCGCCTGCCCCAGCCACATTTTTTTTCCATGACAGGAAGCTTCCACTACCCGCCCCTTGGCCAATTTTCCTCATGACAAGGTGTCCCTATCACCTGGATCCAAGGAATGGTGTAAGCCAATGAAATCAGGCCCTTTGGTAAAGCCATCTCAATGTATACAAAGTTAATAAAACTAAGCCACAGTGGACACTGGGCAGTATTTGTAGTGCCATTGGGTTGTTATTTACCTGTCTGCTTGTGAATAGGAGTTTTGACTGTCAATAGAAATACTTTTCTCAGTGTAGCCTGATTCTGTTATTATTTGTGTGTCTTGAATCTATTGCAATTATCATTTCCTGATTCTCTTTTACAGGACTCCATTACTGATCGTCTATCGCAACACTAAATGCCCAATTTTCAGTTGAAATAATTCACTAGGGAAATACAATTTCCTGATTCTTTGTTACATTATCTGATTATTTATTGCAGTGCTCATTTATGTGTCACCTTTTACACTGTTCATTTGTTACTTTCTATTTCCACCATTAAATATTGATTCCTTGTTGCGGAATTAAAAACTTGATGACTCACCTGGCCCTCAATTGAAATACTCATTTCCTGAATTATCTATTTCAATACTTATTTTATCATTCTTTATACATTAAATATCTGATACTCTGTTGCAGTACTCATTACTTGATTATTGTAGCATTAGTTACTCATATATTGCAATAGTCCTTTTCTGTTACAGCATGCATTACCAGTCCCTCAATTCAATATTGCAATACATATTTGAAGATTATCTTTGCTTATTTCTATATTTTTTATTGCAGCCTTAGTTACCAGATTCTCTCTTGGTATAAATTTTCAGATTAGTTACAGTACCCTATTTCTTATTCCAGTATTAATTTCATAATTTATTGCAATGCTCATTTTTGAGTTCTCTACTGCTAGTGCAATACTTCATATCCAGAATCTCCTGTAAGTTTGTGTATCAAATAAATTTCAAGAAAAAAAAATGGTAAGCAAGTAATTCTGATATTTGTATGTTCTTGGTCACATAGTCAAGTATACTTCATGCTATAAAATATATTTTACTGTTAAACATTGTCCCATGTACATTTTTGCCAGGGGGGGGGGGGGGGTCTTAGGAAATGGAGACTGGGACCCAATGCTTGGGGATCACCCCTGCCATGGATCTCAACCCTCGACTCCACTACTTTTATATGGTCTTTTCATTTTTGTTTTTTGTTTCCATCTCTTCTCTAACCCCTTCAGCTATCAATTTTCTAATGTGTGAGAGTCATGTTGAAAGGATGAAAGGCTGACTTTGTGCCAGTCATAAAGGGCCTGGGGGAGCCTTGGGCACAGTATCCCTGTTAGTTGTTTAGCCCTTGCCCGTCAAAGGGGACCCTAAAGGGTGGACTATTTCTCTTTCCTACATATCCTAGGCTTACCATGGCCAGTAATAAACACTTTTTACCATTAATAGGGACATTAACCCCATCCCAATGGATCACATGTACAAGCGTCATATCATACTGCTTGGTCTGCGGGGTACGGCTGTACATGCAGCAACACACATGGGAGTGGGAAGTTGTGTTACATGTAGTGGACTCCTGTGTCCAGCGTCAGGCTGTTGTCAGAAATCACCAGAATTTATGACGCTCAGAGATTTCTGATATCTGTCTGTGTTGGGTTAAGGCTTACCCCTTTATTAAATAGCCCCACTGATTTCAATTCTTTATCTCAGGCTCTCCTTTGACCAGAACTCTGAACACTGCTACTACTACCCTCTCCTCAATACCTACTATCACATCAGGCCAGTCCAAATCACCAGTCTCTTTCCAAATCTTTCCAGTCTCCTGGAAACATTCCTCCTCTCCCAACATAAAACTACCCCCATTCTCTGTTATTACTACTATGCAACCCTATTGTCCACCTCTCTGCTGTACTACCTATCAACACTACTCTGTCTTCCACACACCCCTCCTTCTACTACCCCCTCTTGTACAATATCTTGAATACTGTTTATTCCTGCCATATGGGATTGATTTTTCGTAATCCCTCCCACAGCCCCTTTGACAACACTCTCCTCTTCAAGCAATGCCTCCAAAAACAATTAGGCAAAATTTCTTTCCACAGCCACCCTGATTGTTCCCACCTTGTCACAATTACATCTGAATACCAATGGTTAATGGTTAATGGTTAAAAGCAAGAGAAATGTGCTAGACATCTAAGGTCATGTAGCACTATAGTTAATGTTTGGGAAGGGTGGTTGAGTTAGTGATTAGTTGTCTAAGCTGGGCAAAGGAATTGGTGAGTGAAAGGGTTAGGGTCGGGTGTGGTAAGGAGTTAGATTAGATGAAGGATATGTTTGAGGAAAGAGAATAGGTTGTTGAAGCAGAAAGTGTGGGATTCTGAAAGGATGTATGATAGGTTGGGAGGTCGGTGAAGGGAGGATAGATGGGGGAAAGCAGAGGTACGGGTTGTTTCAAAACGTGGGCACGATAATAGGATGTAATCTAAATGAAGAGAAGGGGAGCATAGAGCGAGGTCAATGCATGAAAAAGATTGCGTGCGTGTATCAAAGTGTGTGGGGCGATCTGAATTTAGTATAGTAAGGTCAGCTGTGGAGAGGAAGCGCTCTAGAGATCGGCCTCGGGAGTTTGTGATAGAATCACCCCATAGAGTGTGGCGGCAGTTAAAGTCACCAACTATGAGGAAAGGTGGTTGAAGTTGGGAAATTAGATTTTCAAAAGCAACAAAGTCAATGGGGTGGGATGGGGAGAAGTAGACTGATATCACTGTGATCCAACGATGAAGGAAGATACGGATAACTGTGCAAGGGACATTGGTTTGAAAGGGAGGTGTGACATAAGGTGTTTTCTGATTGATAAGTATGGATGAGACATAAAGGGAATGTGGGGATGAGACAAAATGATAATTGGGGATTGGTATTGGAGGATGTGTTAGAAAGGTCTCTTGAAGGCATACAATAGATGGACTATAAGAGGAAAGGATATGACGAAGGTCAGGTCTGTGGGAGCGGAAACCGCGAATATTCCAATGAAGGATAGTTATACTTTACTGATTTTGAGGGGGGAAGCAGCTAGAGGGTGGGAAAAGGACTGAGAGGTCTGAGATGGAGAGGTGTGGGAGTTGGTGTTCTACTAGGAGGGGTATTAGGAGATGGAGGGTCTGAGGAAGGGGATACTTGTGACATAAGGGATTCACGTGTGTATCCAGGAGGGAGTGGAAGGGATAGAGGGGATGGTGGGAGGGATAATGTGGGCGGGGTTGGGGTCGGGGGGGATGGGCTGTGTTGGGAGGGGGTAGGAGGATTGGGTGTAGGGGGGATATCGTTAGGAGGAGGATGGATATCAGCAGTTACTTGGAGTGTGGAAGGAGCAGGAGTTGTAAGATTTGGAGGTTGAGTGTCAGTTTTCATTAGGTAATCTTGAATATTTTCAATGGTTTCTTCTAAGGAGTTGGTTAGGGAGTTTTGGGGGATATAGGATTTCTTGTGAGGGGGGGAAGAGAGGACTGGTGTCTCAAGCAAAGGAGTAAAGGAAGGTGGAGGTGATTGTGTGGTAGGGGAAGAGGGGGTGGAACGTTTGTTCTGTCTGTTACGGGTAATGCGAGGAGGGAGAGGGGAAGGTGTTGGGGTTGTGGTGGTGATTGAAATATCTGTAGTAGAGATTGGAGTGTCTGGATTTAGGATGGCAAAAGAGTTTGACTGGGGAAGGTAGGAGGTAGAAGAGGGGGGTTTAGATGTAGGGGGGGTGGGTTTAGGAGAATTGGTAGAATGAGCAGTATTACTGGAGTAAGGAGTAAGAGAGAAACCACGTCAACGTGCTTCTTGTCTGGCTTCACGTAGTGTGAGTCCAAGTTTGAATCTGAGAGTTGCTACCTCAGACTCAAATTTGTAGGTGGGACAGCCCTTATAAAATACATTATGGGGGCCGCCACAGTTGGCACATGTGCGTGATTGTGCAAGGCAGTTAGATCGGGTATGGCCAGGTTGGGCACATAGTGGGCATCTGGCTGTGGAACGGCAATGTTTGGCTGGGTGTCCTAGACGCCAACAATTTTGGCACTGACGTGGAGGAGGTTGGTATGGACGAACAGGGAGGGATTCTCCTCCTATATAGACGTTAAAGGGAAGGTCATGTCTACGGAAGGTAATTTTGGCTATGTTAGTGGGTTTCTTTCGATTACCTCTGGGGGTAATGGAGTAGCATTGTACTGATGTTGCATCATAGTCTGTGAGACAGGCAAGTAGGTCTTCTCCACAATCTGACCAATCTTTGTCATAGATTGGGCAATTTGCTGGGGAGATTGAAACTGTTCCGGTGCAAGTATTGAGGGTTGGATGGGGTTCTGCAAGGATGGGGTTACCATATATGTCTGTTAGTTTTGTTAATGCTATAGCTTGGTTTTCGGATGTTACTGTGACAAGACGGGAGCGGTCGGGTCGGCTACGGAAAGAGACTTTACCTACTTGTTTTTGGAGACATTGTTGGAAGAGAAGGGTGTTGTCAGAGTAGGGAGCTGTGGGAGGGATCACGAAAAATCGGTCCCATTTGGCTGCGCTGAAGAGGGTATTCAATATTGTTGTAGTGATAGGGGTAGTCGAAGGGCGGGTGCGTGACGATGGAGTAGTGTTGAGGGAGGTAGTGTTATGGGGAGGTGGGCAATAAGGCTGTAAGGTATTAATAAGGGAGGATGGGGTGGTTGATGTTGGAGGTTGTGGGGGTAGAGGTGATGAAGTTGAGCGTGCTGGGAGAGTGGAAATGTTCCTTAAGGATTGGTTGTTGGCTACTGTACTAGTAGGCATTGATGAGGGGGTAGTTGTTGCAGTGTTCGGAGCCGTGGTCAAAGGAGAGCCTGGGGTCAGGGAATCGGGTGGGTTTACATCGTTGGGGCTATTTGATAAAGGGGCAAGCCTCATTGCCCCTAATAGTGGAGATAAGTTTTCATTACTGGCCATGGTAAGCCTGGATTATGTTGGGGATAAAAACAGTCCACCCCTCAGGGTCCCCTTGAGGGGTAAGGGCTAGATAAAAATCAGGGGAATACCGTGCCCATGGCTCCCTCAGGCCGTTCAGGACTGGCACAAAGTCAGCCTTTCATCCTTTCAGCACGGCTCTCACACCTTAGGAGGTGGATAGCAGAAGGGTTTGGTGAAGGGACAGAAATGAAAAGTGGGAAGGAAAATAAAGACCATGCAAAATTAGTTGAGTCGAGGGCTGAGTCCCAAGGTTGGGGAGTTCCCCATCATTGGGTCCCAGTCTCCGCCTCCTAAGCCCCCCCACGACAACAACGGGCAAGGGATTGGGGGGGATCTGAATACCAAGCTATAGCATTATTGACCCTGACTTCTTTCTCTGGCAAACCCATTCCTGTCCAACTTCATCCCTCCTTCAATACTTGCACCAGAACTGGCTCCATCTCCCCAACAAACTACCCTGTCTATGACAAGAATTGGTCACATTGTGGAGAAGACTTACTCACCTGCCTCATGGACTATGATGCAGCATCAGTACAGTGTTACACCATCCCCCCTAGAGGCCATCATAGATCCCCCACCAATATTGCCAAAATTACCTTTCATTGACATTATATCCCCTTTAATGTTACATTGGTGGAGAGCTTGTCTGTCCATATCAACCTCCCACTGTCAGTGTTAGAATTGTTGGTGTATAGGCCATCCTGCCAAACTCTGCCATTCTACAGCCCAGTGCCCTCTCTGTGCCCAACCTGGTCATAATCGATCAAACTGCTCTGCACATTCACGTGCCAATTGTGGCGGCTCCCATAATGTGAATTTTAAAGGGGCTGCCCTACCTACAAGTTTGAATCTGAAGTGGCTAGTTTCAGATTTAAACTTGGCCTAACATTATGCAAAACCACACAGGAAGCATGTCAACGAGGTTTCTCTTACTCCCTACTCCAATACTTGCTCTGCCCCTCCTGTTTCCTCCCAAGATATTTCTATATCTCCTCAGCATCTCTTCCTCATCTCACTTCTACCCCCTACCTCTCCCAGTCAAATTCTTTTGCCATTCTAAATGCAGACACCCTAATCTCCACCACTATTCCAGACACTCCAGTCACTATTTCCCCAGTACCTATCCCTCTTCCTCCTACACCAACTCGTCACACAAGACAAACTAATGCTCCATTCCATCTTCTAACCCATCCTCTACATCTGTCCCACTTCTCGCTCCCATAAGAAAACCTTTGTTTCTTAGACCTCCCCAACCAACTTCACTGCAGAAACTCTTGAAGACATTCAAAACTATCTAATCATGACCCAAGATAACATGCCTACACCTCATTTATCCTCCAATCTCTCTGCTCCCATTTCTTTGCTACTCAAAATAACTGCCAACATCCATCATCTTCCGAGTCATGTTCTCCCTGCACCCCTTCCTCCCACTCCCTCCCAACACACCCCATTACCCCCTGCTTCAGCTGCATCATCCCTCCCACTTGCCCCTGGAAGGTATTCTTTGTTGGAACAACCCCCTTCCCTGGAATCTCTCTCTCCTGACATTCACCCTTAAACCCTTCTCTCCTTTACTAATCCCTACCTTACCCTACAGATATTCTTGCAAAGTCCCACACATCATCTTTTGACAACTTTGATCTAATCACCCTTTTTAATCCCAATCTTCCTGAACTGTTATACGATTTCTGACGTGTAGCTCATTTAATCAACTAACCCCCCTTTAACCTTTACACTATTACACAGTTCTATAGTGCTATGTGACCTTTGATGTTTAACCCGTGTATTTTGTTTTGTAACTGTTAACCCAAATTTGATGGACATGGCATGTACGTACATGCCATGCCCACTGTGAGTTTACTTTAATTATTTTTACACATAGATGGCTATACTTCTACTAATTCACCAATGAGCCAATTACGTGTACTACCTGTCTTACCTGTTTACCCTTTTCCTTGATTTTCAAAAATATTTAACATTAGTAACAGCAATATAAGATAATGTCTAACATTATAGTAATTATAATGTCTATAATAAAAATAACACCATGAATATTCAGAGCAGTAGTAAAAAAAAAAAAAAAAAAAAATCCTGCCGTTTCAAGGACAGGTGATATTGGGCAAGGTCACAAGGTCTACTAATTGACTCCTCTGCAGCTAAGCACTAGCAGAGCCATCTATGTGCAGACATTTCACAAAAAAAATAAAATAAAAAAAATTAGCACATCATTTTCCTGGCAGCATTGAGTTAAAGAAGTCCATAACTCATACTAACAATAAGTAACAATTTGTTACTTCATTTTCAATTTTTTCTTACAATTTATTATTAAATTTTCTGTAATACAATCTGCACTACCATCAGAGGGCAAGAATAGGATCCTGAGCATGGAAACAGGATCCTCCCTGGAGCTGGCACTCTTCTAGGCTTGGCTCAGGGATGATACATTCCAATCTTGTTTATCAATGTAAATAATGTGAAAGCACTCATGGCAAGTCATTCCCTTCACCCAAAATTTTCATGACTGCAAATTTCCATCACCCTGGCCCTCAGCCATACTTTCCCATGACAGCATGTTAATGGCACCTGCCCCTCAAACCAGATTTTACGTGATTGTCACATCATCCAGACCATAGGGGTTCAGTTTTAAATGCGAGTATTTAAAAAATTATCATGGCTCCCTCAGTCATGACTGTTAGCGTGTTGTATTTTCTTGCTGCATAATTTACTCCATGGACAATCTAAGGACTGTTTGAATGCATACAAAAGATTGAAAGGTTAGTAAAAAGCTACAAACAAAATAAATGACATTCACTTCATTCATATCCAGTCTGATACAAACTGAGTGTTGTCTATGCAGAGTCCAGAAAATCAATAAGGTACAATATTCACCTCAGGAACTTCTACACTATATCCTAAAGAGGCTATTGATACCTTGACAAAACTAGATCACAATTTAACAAAAAAGTGCTGTAACCTAAGTACATTTAGTGCATTACAACCTACATAGGCAGAACACTGTACAAAACTGAGCACTTAACTTAGTTTATTATGAGAGGATGGGTCATTTGACATTAGTTTTAAATATATATGATTATTAAGCTGACAACTACAGAAAAATGATGGAACCTTCTCTACTACTGTGCTGTTTTTATTTCAACAAGGGATTTTTCAATGTTAATCATTCATTCTCCGGCTATACCTCTTGAAGTCAGTAAAGTCTTATTACCTAGGTATACAGACAGTTTTGACAAAGAATATAACAGCTAACTATACAAGCATTTTAATCTGACAATGCAGTTGCTCACACTACAATGATGGAAAATTTTTATCAGACAGCCATGCTATGCCATTGCGCAGTTATTCTCTCCAGTGGCAATGGTCTATCAGAAAGACATTTTGCATGAAAAGAAAGACCCCCTCCCCCCTTAAATAAAATCATTATCATTTTTAGCTTTAAAATTTGATGTAGAACAATTATGCACTCTAAATAAATATTCCCAATAGATATTGTGAAATGGGACAATGAATATTGGTTAAGTATTCAATTCTGTAAATTCTATTGAGAATATACTCATTATATTCACATTTTTTGCCATGGTGAAAGATATACCTTAAGTAAATTACAGTGATATCTGTTCTGATTTCCTGTATGAGATGGAAATAGATTTTCATTTTTGCTAAGCTAATACTAAAAATGGATAGTATAAGGACAAATTAGTATAAAGAAGCAAATATTTGTTTCTCTGCTTGTGTCCATTTCTCTGTACTGTTAACACTATTTACCTCATTAAAAATTGTAGCAAAAAGCTGAGATACATCTTCAACCTTTGTTAATATAGTCACAACCAAGATCCTCAAAGCACTAAAATTTGGTTGTAATCTGTACCTAAAAGGTAAATGAACTGTCTCGAAGCACACTACAATTCCCACGGATCTGCAGAAATGGACGTCTGTTGGAATAAGATATTTCAAGCATATTTTGATTCTTCTGTTTGTCTTGTTTAATTTTACATAAAAGATGAAAATATTGGCTTGCAAACCTACAATACACAGTTACTGGTCCCAGTTTAGGATGCATTTAAAATTAATGACATTACTAACACCTGGGGATGAAGGGCTACTAGTAGTCTGCATGGCAAATTTCCTACTAATGCCAATGAAACAGGTGTAATCATTGGTGTATTTAGTCAGGTGTAATCATTGCTATATTTAGTTATGTTCCAATATTTGGAAAAAAATAAGAAATAAAATTCAGATTGGAAAACAACACTTTTGAAAATTTCTTTATATTCTGCTCTGTCAAAAATTACTTCTCGTAGTAGTTTTGCATCAGCAAGAGCAAATTGTACCCAGAATAGATGTGATAATTTGCCACCAGTATTTGACAATACCATTTCCCTTCATGGAAGCCTCTAACTCTTCACTGCTTAGAATGACAAGTTCATCCGCTACATTAACAAGTAATAATATAAACCCAGATTTCAATGAAGAGTTGCAATTATCAAATGCATATAAACAAATGTTTTATTGTGAATATGCTGAACTGTAAAAAAAAAATTATACTAGATGGACCCATCCTTCATTGAGCAGCAGAGAGTTACAGACAATTGTAGTTGATTATATGGAATTATTTTCCTTGTTTGTGGGTACACTTTTGGATAATTTTCCTTAAGTTACATTTTTTACTTAATATCAAACTGACCACAAAGACAATGTTCACCCACATTATTACTGTCCACCTGTGGTATTCAAGCATGGTAAAGGTGTGTACCTGGGGAAATGACAATGCCAACATAAACAACCTAAGCACCATCCCTGGGGGTAGTTACCCATACGTGGGTGATATGTTTGCACACAGATGCTTGTCACCTACAGCCTAGTGGTAGAGAACAAAGGTAAACATTTCATATACTACAGTGGAAAATGAGAACAACAACGATAATAATATATAAATCTCAGGATTTATCACATAATTATGTGCATTACTATGCACTGGTGAACATGGTTCTTAAAGTTCCTTATTATCCGGGTAAACTGAATGCCAGAAAGTTATACTCAGCTTAAATGTACATCTGTCATACACATTCAATGGGCACATAGTGGTCAGTACAGTGTGAACAGCCCAAACTGTTGGTCAGCAGTCTACACTGTGCTTCTCACCATGATCTGAAACATGAGTAGCATGCACAAACACCAAACACCACAGGTGGCCTTGATAGTGTAGATGGGCCTATAGATATGTTATTTAGAATTCATTGTGAATAATAGCCAATTAAAAAGTACAATAAAAGAAACAGACAAAAGTGTGGTGAACATCTGATCCATGATGATATTGTTTTAGAAAAAGCTATCACACTATCTATTTTGGTCAAACATTTCTAAAAAAAAATTTTCATTATCATAGATATTTTCACTTTGATTGCAAAGATCGTAAACTTAATCAGAACAGCAATGCTATATCATCTAAGCAATTCGAAGTCTTAATATTAGAGTACATATGTACATTTATTAAAACTTTGTTTTCCCGCAAAATATTGTGGCTTCATGGCCTTTGACTACAACTGTATACTTTTACTATGTATTCTTAGTGCAGAATTCAACTGTCCTGAAATTTCATCTACTTTAAAAGTAAGCTCTGAAGACAATACACTAGATAGCATGAATTAAATACAAAAATTGTATATTTCCCAGTATTATTTCCAAAACAAACAAGCTGTTGATTTCCTTTAAATTAACACATGTAGAGTATTTCTGTATTTATAAAACAGAACATCAATTTCAGACATACACATCTTGCTTCTCTTTCTCTTCCTCTCTTTATCATTTAACTAGATTGGGAACTGTCGTTAGGTCTGTTACAGAGGAATCATACATATTCAGCCAACCTCACTATAGTGTCTACCATTATATAATTACAAACTCATGAGTACCATTCATCATGTAGCAAATAAACATCAAATTTTAGCTCCAGAATAACATTCAGTGAATAGGATAGGGATGCCATTAGTGTATAAATAATCACCAATATCTAGAGGCTGGAAGATACACAAAAAACACATCAATTTAAGCCACAATATCCGAAGATTGTTTGCTTTGATGCCTTTCTTATCACCCAAAAGCAAACTGAATGGTACTAGTAGCAAAATCACTGTGGCTATAGGTTTCCTTATTTTTATTCTTTGATTTGAATCAAGCTTCGATGTCTGTTGAGGCTTCAATTTTACTCCAGGGATTCTGCAAAAAAGTAGGGAAACATTAACATAATTCCACATTATTCTGATCTCCTTTATTAGTATATCTCTCCATGATATGAAAGACATTCTGCAGCACTGACTTAACCAACATGCATAATACTTGAGCAAAAACTTGAAATCGTCTGGAACCTAAAAGATTCTTGTTTTTTCCCTATCCCGAATTCAGGATTTACTGAATTTGTGAGCCAGGCACTGGTCAACTTTCCAAAATCTCTACACTTCCAACAGTGTAATTCTCTGCTTACATACCTGGTAAGTTTAGGGGAAGCATATTAGTGTGTGGTCTATGCTGAGAATAAGAATGATCAACTCCAAACCATTCTTTGATGCAGACCAAGTTCAACTTCTGAGATTCTTGCATGCAGTTCTGCAACAAGAAAATTATGAGATTATTCATTCTAAAAGCTCTTCAAAAGTTTACTGAACAGTTAACAGTATTAAACCAAGTATTAAAAAGGTTAAGTACCATTGTTCTTATATATTACAAACAAAATCAATTTGACAGGGAGAGCTTCTCTGACCTATGAAAACATCATAGAAAACAAAAACATGTATGATAAAAAAAAAAAAAGATTTTTGGAAATAATGAAGAATTGGCTGTAACATTTCTTTAAATCAATTTTAAATTCCAATTCTCATGCCTGTTTCTTGAAACTTATCAATATCCTACAACTTTTATGTCAAAAGTCTCAATAAAAAGAATACTAAAAAAAAGTTACCGAGCTCTCATCACTGACACAAAGAGCATTCTGAATAAAATAAAGAATGAATCACACTTGACCTCTTTGACAACTTACAGCACTCTCATCCTCAGGCTTGCAGGCTTCAACCTTGATCATATTCAGATGTGGCCACAGAACATGATGGTTGTCACATCTTAGGACAAGAATCTATTTCTTTCACTCTCAGCCTTGTCCTTCGTCATCAAATGATCTGGTGGTTTTGGAGAAGAGAAGGATGAGTTTCTGAACCCTCACTTTGCTTTGAAATATATCTTAAAAATTCTAAACAAAAACAGTCAATCAAAAAATAAACAAACAAATATATATCTAAAAGCAAAAAAAACAAAAAAACAAAACAAAAACAAAATTAAGGTTGGCTGCCTTACCTGTTATTGATGATCAGTTTCAAAATTAAAGGCAGAAAAAAACTCTACGCTCCAAATAAAATTTACATTTATTCAGCAATGGTCAGTCATAAATAAAAATGCCTCGCCCTCCTGGCAGCAGCCAACAGGGCAGAGGCAATTTGACAATTACTCGCCAACATACACTTCTTCAGAGGAGACAATTATGGATATCTATTCCTCTTCCTTAAATTGTAAATATGTCATTAATATAATTAATATTAATATTACCAGCTAGAGAAGCGAATACACTGTACAAAAGTGAGCAGTCATTTTTATACCATACATGAGAGGATGGGGCTTTATACCATATACATTACAATACCAATGATAATCGGACACCATTACACAAGGATATGCAGTCTACTCTAGACATCTTCGGAACCTTCCCTGCATTGCAGCTTGTAATTTATGAGGGATATTTCAATATTGGTCTCTTTGTGCATAATCATTTTTTTTTTCTTTTTTTTCTGAAATACTGATACTACTATCTCAAAACAGTAAGAATAGGTTACTTTTATGACCTACTTAAATATTACAAGGAAGTGTGAAGTGTTGATTAATTTTCTAAACCCCCAGAGATATTACATTGTAACACCATACTGACAATCTTTTTTTTTATTTTTCATATATTTTTTTATATATTTTTTGATACAGAATCTTTTTTGAAACACTCGGCTTGTGGGCAGTTTCTGTAAGCCTAACAGTAAGACATCAAAGACTGAAGAACTTTACAATTATCATAATTCTTTTTTCTAAGTTTGGCAAATTTTCATAGGCTGTGAGTGCAAGTGAAATGTATGCCTCTCTCACTCTATGGGTGTGGGTGTGGGTATGGGTTTGAGTGTGAGTGTGAGTGTGAGTGTGAGTGTGAGTGTGAGTGTGAGTGTGAGTGTGAGTGTGAGTGTGAGTGTGAGTGTGAGTGTGAGTGTGTTTTACTTTGTTTCTTAGTGTGTATGCCTCTATAAGAATGCAATTCATACAAGAGAGAGGGTGTATTTTGGCATGTGCTTTGTGCTTAAATCATTATATATATTCCAATTAAGCAGATATTCCTAGTTAGGCTGTAAATGAGCCCTACCTGTATGAACCATGCAGATGACTGGATATTTGCTCCTTGGGTGGCTTATGCAAGAGATCTGGTACATCAAGTAAAGTCAAAATATGTAGTAGCAAAAAAAATAATCATGGTAATTGCGGTAATCATTCATTCTTTGTGTAGTATTTAATGAAACAGAGCCAGTAACGAGAGTACATCAGGCTGAGGAGAAGCTCCCTGGTGAATCAGATGCTTTAGTTTCTTCTCTTGGCAGTGGGGCAAGCTCAGCAAATAGATTAATTACTTATCTAACACCACCAGGAAGGTTGGCCCCAGTCTCAGATAATCTTTGATACCATTGTGGCATCGCATGACACATTCTCGATCCTTGTTCATTCCAATGTCTACTTTCTTAGTGGATCACTGTACCTTTAGTTGGCATAGCTCTAATAAAATTTGTTTTCCTTTTCACAAGTCAAGGAAACCTAATTCTTACTGAACCATGCACTCTAATTACAGATCAACATATTGGCCAGTTACACAAGTTGTTGATTCTGGCTAATAAAGGTTGTTAGAGCTTTTCAGTTTTTTAATAAAATATAAACCTCAGAGGTTAGGGATTCTTCAGAAAACTGGTCCCAATTCCTGATCATCTAAGATATAATTTTAATTAATAAGAAGACACATTCTTCATATTAGAACTGATGGTTACATCTTTTCACAGCACAGGAGATAAAAAGTCTGAGGAATGCATACAAGCGTGGGCCAAAGTCAGCAACTTGGATGTTGTATACCACTTCTCCTAACCTAAATCAAAGTGGTATATATGTTCAAGTTGATTAAAGAACAAATCCTAAGGATGCTCTGATTGTTCATAATGTCAAGTGTACATAGAGGCAAGTCTCTTTTAATTTACATGTCTGACAAACCCTTTTGTCGCATTTTGTACCCAGTGGTTTGCGCTTGTCCACTCTAATGAAGACCTGTGATTGCTGTTTATACTTCATATTGAATTGCTACTAAATAATTTTCTCCATGAGTGAAAACCTATACATGCAAACCAAGCCAAGTCTGATAGTTGGTTCAATTGGATGGCTAGAGAGCTTTAGAATTTCTTTGAGGATGGGATTTCAGAAGGAATCTCGCAAAGTCCAGCTCAATACCTACAACAAACTACCAAACTTGGTTCGTATATGCTACAGTAAATTTTTCTTACTAATAACATGAATGAACAACTACTGCAATGTTGTACATACCATCAAATAGATATTGTAAGTTCTTTGCAGTTAAAAATAACAGATCAGTCAAGTAAACTTTCAACATTCAAACTAAGCATGCCTCACAGAATACACATTTGACCATCGTTGAGGTTAAGTGTGGATGCTGGAGTATCAATCACCAGGTGATATGAATAATGGTGCAAGATAATCACTATTAAACCAACAGTCTTACATGATGAGAGATCTGTGTGGATTAACTTCAATCTTTCTTATGATGATGTTCTCCATTCCAAACTTCATCCTATGCTAAATTTTACTGCTGTGCTGTTAGAGCAGATTCAACAAAACTTTTTTTTTTTCTCATTCTCTTTTGATATTGGAGATCTTAGAAACCTGGCCCATTAGAATCAAGATATCAGAAGAAAAACAATAGAGCAGCAATGGCAACATCTGTACATCACCTTACCACACTCTGCCAGTGTACATATATTGTTGTATTCCACTCACTTACTTTTGTGACAAATGACTAAGATTAAAGACATGACTAGAAAGAATGACACTCACTGCTCCAAGCCACCAATGTTTGGCCATTCAATGGATTTTTGTTATTAAGGTTTTGGGCCCTCATTGATATCCACGTCTCATCTGCACATATAACTGGTTTGGAAAATATATCATTTCCCTCAGACACTAAGGTAGGTAACTGCTATGTCTTATTTTGGTTATCAAAAGCTTCAAGGTATCAATCAAAAGCTAGAGTACATTTCTTCATCAGTGCATGGAAAGCACCAAATAATTCAAAATCATTAATGTTCCATCTCTATGAACCAGTAATTTAAGCTTTTCCTTCTGATTCAAAATCATCAACATTTGTTTTTTATCGAACTTGTACCAGATAACGAGAACTGTAAGGCTTCATTTGGTAAGGAAGTGATAATTAAACTTGGTACTATACAAGACAAGTGGGGTTGGCTGGAAAGTCTTTAACAAGCTCAATTCATAATCACTCATGCAATTCTTCCATGATCTAGAAATGGGTGGCTACAAAGGCCAAAGCGGTCTGTGTCAGTTATGCACCTAGAAATCACTTTAATGGCATCCGTTCCTGTATGACAATGACCGCACCATGAACACGTATGATAAAACTTCAGGACAGTGCCATTCTCGGCCTAGAACTCTCCAAAGGGAGAGGAGATAATGGTGTACAAGGTACAACTAGCCAATTCTCCTGACTAATTCCTTGCAAGAGAGGCAAGATTATTATCTGGAGTGGGAGGCTAGACCACGACTGTACCATCTTTCTCTACACTGAACACACAATCTAGATGAGGCGGTGCAACTTAGTAGAGGCCACATCCACGTAGGTTGTTTGCTATGATCACATCTGTTACTGCATCAAATACAAACTGAATGTTAGTGGTATCTGTTGCGCAAGTCATGTGACAGTAGATCTCTTTGGACGTTGATTTGTTCTTTGCTTCAAACTGGGCTTGGATGTAAGCAGCTGCTTCACCATACTCTTGGGCACCTGGAAGGGAAAAACAATGTATCAGTCATTTTGATCTGCTTATATGCATTTGTATGTTACCACTTACAATTTCATCTAAAATAATTATGCAACTCAGAATGGTTCATTTTTATGAAAAAGTTGGCAGGTTCTATCACCTAAACATTATTAATTTTTGGATTATCTATGTTGAAATGACATACCCTATAATCCTTCATGAAGTTTGTGATGGGTGAGAGCTTTTATATAATCTGCTTGATGAATTCATAATACCGTATGGGCATAATATAAACCTATTTCTAGGTTTCAATGTGAGTTCATATCTTAAGGTAAGCACAAGATTAACCCTTTGCCAACGGGTGGCATGTATGCACATGCCATGGCATGGCTGGATTATCTGCGGGGGGGGCATTTATGTACATACCATAGTGTATGTATGGACATGCCATGAGTTATTTTTTTTTTTTACAATCACAGCAAAATATTATTTTTCTGCCACTGACAGTGTGATTAAGTCGTTTTTAACACTTTACTATTAAAAAAAAAAAAAAAAAAAAAAAAAAAAAACTATTTCAACTCCATGATGCCACACACTGCTTATTTCATTCAGACTATAGACCAAATAATGATCAAATATGGAGTCTATATAACAATAAAAATATCCTTTAGTCTTGATTTATCAGGAATTATGGCAATTACAGACTTTAGATAATAATGAAAACTGAAAATACAACATATGCTCGTAGTATTACGAAGAAACGGCAAGGGATGCTGGTATTTGGCATAAGTGGTCGCGCATGCTAGGGCGACGATATAAGCCCCCGGCAGCATGGCCCGGGCCACTATGAATACCCGTCGAGAAAGGGTTAATATGTATCTGATAGATTTCAATCCATTTCCAGTGCTATCTTCATCATAAAACTAATTTCCAAAATTAAACATTATCCATTTCTTAGGCACTAATTATCAAAGTACACCCATGTCTAATATTATATCATATTATAGCTTTTCTAACTTTATCCATCTGTACATTGGAAAAAAAATCCAATGCACACTATTATTATTATTCTCTACACTGCAAAATGCAACCTACAATAAAAATAGTACCCAAAACTTTTCTAAAATCATGAAAGACCAGCTTAACCTTACCTGAATATTCTTGGAAACATATGGTAAGTGGACTCTTCTTTATCTTCTCTTCAAAAAGATCTTTCTTGTTTAGGAACAGAATAATAGAAGTATCCCCAAACCATTTGTTGTTGCAGATGGAGTCAAATAACTTAAGAGATTCTTGCATGCGATTCTGGAAGAGGTGAGAAATAGGTTCAGTATATTTGTTGATTATATATACAACATCATCAGATCTTTCATGAAAATTTAATTAATAAAATCATAACTTTATTTTTCACTAATTAGAATATCTGAGTAAGATGGTGCAATCACTACTTATTTAGTCATGAATAATTACCAATATGAAGCTTATTAGTCACTTGCCTTAATTTCAAATCAGCAAACGAGAATCTTAGGACTACAGATATACAGCATGGAAATATGGCTCAGCTAAGCATGAAAATTAATAGATTGAAAAAGAAGACAGAAAGGAAGGAAGGAAGGAAGGTGGGAGAAGAGAAGAATAAGAATAAGGAAGAGACTGGAGGGAAGGAAACAAGAAGGGATGAAGGTCAGAGGACAGTGACAAAGAAAGAGAAGAGGAATCACAGAGGGAGAGGAGGAAGAGAAGGGGGGAAGAAAGAGCCTTATTACAAAATCTCTTCAACAGAGTCGGAGAGCCTCACCGTAGTCTCGTCTTCATGCAGCACTTGATCGTATTCTGACATGGCCACACAGAAGATAATGGCTGTCACATCTTCAAAACAGTGAATCCACTTCTTTCGTTCAGAGCGCTGTCCTCCTACATCAAATAACCTGGAAAAAAGGATGTAATTAAGGACATTGTTCCTCTTATCATACACTTTTATCTTGACCCAGTTACCAGGTGGTATGCACCCATTTCTTTAGCTGTTGAGTTTCCTCTATGTTATGTGAGCTAAAGAATTGTTCACTTATGAAGAGGCACAGCTGTCCAAAGTAAGCTAAAAGCAGGGAAAACATAGGATTCTGTGCTTCTTATTTTTCACCAACATTTTTGCTTTGAATGTATAATGTTCTCTAACAAAAAAATCCATATTAATAAAAAATAAAAGATGATGCTTGTCCAAACACACTTAACTTAACCCAATGCTGCTATGGAAAATGTTGTGCTCATTTTTTATTTATTCATCTATTTATTTATTTATTTTATTTTATTTTATTTATTTTTTGTGAAGTGACTTGGTACAAGTGTAGCCATTTATGTGTAAAAACAATAAAGTAAACACAGTGGGCATGGCATCTATGTACATGCCATGCACGTCGGCACTGGGTTAAAATGTACATTACATAACAATCACAGGAATGAGGAGTGACAGTCTTTGGGAAAGATATTGGATGAACATAGAGAGGAAGGAAAGAGAGAAGAGAGGGAAAGGAAGAAGTGAAGAGAGAGAAAGGGAAAGAAGGAGGTGGAGAGAGAGAAAGGGAAAGGGAGAAGGGAAGAAAAGGGAAAGTTGGAGAGAGAGGAAAGTAAAGGTAGAGGAAGAGAGAAAGAGGGAAGGAATGGGGAAGGAGGGTAGGAGGGAAAGGGGAGAGAGAGAGAGAGAGAGAGAGAGAGAGAGAGAGAGAGAGAGAGAGAGAGAGAGAGAGAGAGAGAGAGAAAGAGAGAGAGAGAGAGAGAGAGAGAGAGATTGTGGAAGAGAGAGGGAGAAAGGGAGAGAGGAGAGAGGGAGGGAGGAAGGGAGAGAAAGAGAAAAGCAGTACAGCAATAGATAAAAACTGATATTCAAATCAACATGTCCAAGTAAAAGAGAAAATATTGACAACTGATCCTCTATCCAATAACATTCGATGGAAAGGTTCATGATATTAGGACTGTGTGAAATTTATTTGCATAGGAACCCATGCACTCTCTAGCTATTGTTTTATTCATCACTGCATATCAGTAAAATATTCAAATACAAATTTTGATACCATAACCATGAATGGGTAATTTCCATTCATTTGTTTATCAAATTGTATTTGTTAATCCTTTTTACCCATTTAAAGTGGTTGTCTATGGAAAATATAAAAAATACTTTTCTTTTTAAATGATGTAAAAGTCTGTGACTCCTAAATAATCATACACATAAATGTATTTAAAATGTATACAACTTTGTCACCTAAAAGTTACTGAACACCTTATCTCAGTAGGAACATTTAAAGAAAAAATATAATAAAAATTCTCATAAAAATCAACTGTTCTTATGAGCTTACAACACAAAGTTCTTATCAATTGTACATGGATATAAACAGATACTATTTACTACATATATAAAACAACCAACTCAAACATATCAATCAATTTATTCTCCTATTTTTCTATTCATTTATGTACATACATATGCACATATGTATGTATGTATATATCAATTTATCTATCTACCAATAAAATGTTTAAATAATATTCTCAAGCAAAAGTGTATAGTAGATGATATGCAATAAACCTATCACTACAGCTGGTGATAAATTATGCAAGCAGACAATATAGTTGGTTTCCATTTCCTAAGTAATAACATATTTCTTTGACAATCTACATTGCATAGGTTATTCACATTCTTCTAGGCTAGTACCTATTTACATATCAAGCTTGCTTGATAAATGGGGGAAGCTCTTGATATTTAACAAATTATGGATGCCAACAAATAAATTGCAATCTAGTCAGTAGGAGATTGTATTACTGTATATCATCTGTGATTTAATAAAATGCACTGGCATTTGTACCTTCACACCATTTAACAATTTGACAGCCATTGAAAATCAATACCATCATGCCAGACCATCTTGGTGATTCATCATATGGAATTTAACAGTGTGAAGCAAGTGTGTGTTTACAAGCATGAATCCACATGATTGTCACACCCAAATGAGTATCCATACCAGTAGTTCTTAAACTTGGGGTGCCCCAAGATTCTGTAGTAAACTAAATTTCATATCTAAATCCCAAATCACTCTCATTAATCTGGTAATTATTGTGTTTGACAATTGAACATATAGCCTACATTTATTTCGCTTCCACTTCTAGTACTTCTTGGAACAGTGAAGTTTAGTGAGCTTAGGGTGCTATCACAGAGAAAAGTTTGGGAACCACTGGTAAACACACAGAAAAACTATGGTATACATACAAACGAACAGAAGAAAAATATGAATCCAAAAACAAATACAGATAAGCAAACATACAAAACATTTAATATATCTTAAGCACAGCAGCCATGATGAAACATGTCATACAACTACAAAAATCATTTCAAAAGCGGTAGCGATGTCGGCCAACGGGTAAAACTCTGTGGACTTTCTACCCACACTTCACTAACAGCCCAAGCTGACAACACTGTTTACTTTGCTATACAACATGTTACGCCATCGCCATCGCTTAAAACTCTTATCTTCTGAGCACACAGAGGTTACCTATGCATATCACTTCTTTGACTTATCGCATAATGTTACTTCCAACCCTCGTTTCACTACCGAGTGGCGGAAAATCCGGCAAAGGTACTTACTTAAAGTTAAGGTTCTTGAAAGAGAAGTGGACCTCGACGATACCAGTGGTCTTGACGCGAGTTCGTAGGATATCTTGTTCGGTTGGCTGATAGTCCTTAGCTCCCAGGCGGTCCAGATCGTCCAAGAAACTGTAGGAAGGAATATAATAAATGGAGGAACTTGGCACTAAGGAATGATTGAGAAATGGAACAAGAGTAAGCATGTGAGAGGAGTTGATGAGCAAAATATGTTCCTCTAAAACTGTTAATGATGAGGAAAAATGCAAGTCGTATGTGCAAAAGGCGGAAGGCATGTATACATAATAAAACCAACTAACTATGATTTCCATTTTCACAAAGAAACCAAAAATATATAACACCACTACAATTTTCCTCCTATCTGTATTTCGCGGTACCAGAACGGGATTTGCTAATCTATTCGCCGAAAACTAACAGATAATCTAACCAGATTTCGCCCACATAATCTAAAATAGATTTATTCCCGTTACACATCCCGTTAATATGTGAGAAATCAAGGGAACTACAACAGGAAGAGTCCATTTTCAAAGATCACTACCAGTTTAGAATTACAGGACATTGGTAGTCATTTTCTCTCTGGCAACTCCTGCTTCCCTTCCCCCTTCCTCTCTCCCTCCCCCTTCCTCTCTCCATCCCCCATTCCTCTCTCCCTTCCCTTTTCTTACTCTCGCGGCTAACAAACTTATCGAGGCAATTAAGGAGATGAGAAAATGTACGGAGGGAAGGAAATAACATAAGGAGGATGAGAACATGCACAAGAAAAAGGAGAGATGAGGGAAGTAATGATGCTGGAGAAACGGATGAGATAGAAAACGAAAATAAAGAGTAAAAAAAAAAAAGAGAGATGATACGATGATATGAGGGCACGCTGCAATGACGAATGAAAATTAGTTAAAAAAAACGGGGTAGAAATGAGTAAAAATGGGTAAAAAAGAACACAGGGGGAGAATTCGACAGTAAGGAAGGGAAGACTGGCTGGAGCAATAAGGGAGAGAGGGCAAAGAGAAGGAGAAAAAAAAAAAAAAACAGGCCGTGGAAAATGCATGGCCACGTGTCGACACCGCAGATAGAGGGTCCAGTATATTTTAATGTTTTTTTTCGACTACTTTCATCTGGCTCAAGTTTCCCTTGCCTCTAACTCTACGTGTGGGGCCCTAGACTTAATGAGTATATTCATGAGAGTGGGAGTGAGAGTGAGAGACAGCGCGAACGTAGGTGAGGGTGAGGGTGAGGGTGAGGTTGAGGGTGAGGGAAAGGGAGGGAGAGGAAGAGAAAGGGAGAGAGAAAGGGAGAGGGGGAGAGAGGGAGATAGAAAGGGAGAAAGAGAAAGAGAGAGAAAAGAGAAAGGGAGGGAAAAGAGAGAAAGGGAGAGAAAAGAGAGAAAGGGAGAGAAAAAGAGAAGAGAGAGAAAGAGCGAGTGAGAGCGTTAGAGTGAGTGAGGGTGAGAAAGTGAATGAGTGAGAGTGAAAGAGTGAGAAAGTGAGTGAGTAAGAACCAGAAAGTGAGTGAGAGTGAGAAAGTGAGTGAGAGTGAGTGAGAAAGTGAGTGAGAGTGAATGATAAAGAAAGTAAGAGTGGGGGTGAATGAGAGAGAGAGAGGAGTGAAAGTGGGTGAGTGAGTGAGAGAGAATGGAAGGGATGAAGAAGAGAGCAGTAGGAAAATAATAAAATAACAGCAGAATCAAAATATACCCCCCTACTGTTCCAGCATCTTCAAGAGTGTGGTGCCGACGAAAAAAGCCTCTCTTGTGCCTCTCCAATTTCATTTAGGGGAGAGAGACCGCCAGCATATGTGCTACACCCTCTGTCAGCCGAGGGTAACCCCCCCTCCTCCCCCCACCGCCCTCAGTGGTTTTCCAGAGCGCCACGGCAGCGGTGGGCACTGTGCCAAGCAGACGCAGGACAGCACCATTACCGCCCCCGGCCGACTCTCTCCCTCTCTCCCAACACGCCCACACACCTCTCCCGAAACCTTCACACTATCACGCTTTCACACACTCTTTCAAACTCCCGACAAGCATTTATGCAGTGCTCTCGGCCGCCCGCCACAACACTCCCACTATCGACCACTTTCCCTTTGTGCCGAAACCATTCCCCGCTGGATAAATTATCCGAACATGCGGCAACTCGAGCTCTGGTCCCTTTCATTCCTCTTTTCGCCGCGAAACGTCAACACGCCTCCCCCCTCTCCTTTCCCCGGGTGTGACGTCACGCGCGAACCACATATACACAGGCGATGCGAACCACAAATATGTGACGTCATTCACGCGGCCTGATACATTCTGAAGGTAGTGGCGTCCGACATCCGGGAAACGCGTTCTATCAGAAGAAATGGCAAAATCCGAGTTCGTTATCTCGCTCTTGCACTGGCAAGAGGCTTACGAGCTGGGTTCTTTTAATCAATACCCAACTTCATTCACTAATTCAATTAAGTGCGATTTCAGGGTCGCACCGCATGATTAAATAAAGAAATTCAAAAATATCTACACACACGCAGCTCTCTCACTCCCCAACCAAGCTTCACACGATGGAATAAAACCCTAATAAACCCTAAAAAAATAATAATAATAATAATTGTATACGTCACGGGGAAAGTACATAACGATAACGCATTTGATTCCGGGGGAAAATAATGTGCGAAGTATCGAGACACAAACAAAAAAATTTTCACACGCGTCTTCTTAAAATAATCTCTTCCAGGGACATATTGCTGCTCCCCACACACAACTTTCTCCACTCAATTTTCTCTGAAGTCGGTAATTTTCAAGTTTCGCAAATCAACTGAAATTGCCATCTTGTCATTCCCGCGAGATCGCTCTTCTCTAATTTCGCATAAAAATAGATTGATGACGTGATGAGTGTGAGCGACCTAAAGATAATGAGCGTGAGAAGAGAGAAGAGAGAAGAGAGAGAAGAGAGAGTGAGAGAAAGGAGAGGGAGGGAGGGAGGGAGAGGGAGGGAGGGAGAGAGAGAGAGAGAGGAGAGAGAGAGCGAGAGAGAGTGAGAGAGTGAGAGTGTGTAAGTGAGAGGGGAGGGAGGAAGGAGGGTATAGGGGGAAGAAAGGGGGGAAGAGAGGGAAGAACCTAAGAGTAAGACAGAGAGTAGATAGAGAGGAAGAACGGAAGCTCGGAAAAACTCAGAACAAGTATCGGTATTGTTTCGTTCATTTTGCATCTCGACCAACTCCACAAGCGTGGAAAACCTTTAGTACATTTCAGACACAGTTACAACATTATACCAAATTAGACAGTGCGGGAATAACAAGACTATATCTCCTAGTACAACAGAGGATATAAAATAATGCATCTTTTGTTAGTTAAATACGACGAGCAAATACCGTAGGCTTTCTAGGAAGTGTGTTTCCTGGTTTTACTAATTTGTCTATTTATGTCAATTTAGGTTTGTTCTATTTATAGCTATTTGAGGCAGAGAGAAAGATAAAAAGGAAATGGGGAAATTACAGATTATAAATAGATAGATCGACAGACAGATGCATGTACAAATGGGCAGGAGGATAGATAGAGAATAGAGATGGAAGGGGAGGAAAGAGGAGAAGAGGGAGAGAAAGAGGAAGAGGAGGGAAAGAATAAGGAAGAGGAAGAAGGGGGAAAGGAAGACGCAGAAAGAAAATGTGGGAGAGAGGACAGATACAAAGAGACAGGCAGACGAGGTAAGGAGGAAGAGAGCGGGAAGAGAGATGAAGAGAGAAGGAGAGGGAAGAGAGAGGAAGAGAGGAGAGGGAGAGAGGAGAGGGAGAGAGAGGAGAGAGAAAGGAAGAGAGAGGGAGATATGGGAGGAACGGTGGGAGGGATGACGAGAAAATGAAAAAGAATCTGAAAAAAGAGAAAATGGGAGAGAGAGAGAGCGAGGCTAGGGAAGGGGAGGAGAGAGAGGAGAGATGAGCAGAAAAAAGAGGGGAGACACAGAAGAGAGGGAGGGAGGGAGGGAGGGGAGGGAGGGGAGGGAGGGAGGGGAGGGAGGGAGGGGGAGGGGAGGGGGAGGGAGAGAGAGAGAGAGAGAGAGAGAGAGAGAGAGAGAGAGAGAGGAGAGAGAAGAGAGAGAGAGAGAGAGAGAGAGAGAGAGAGAGAGAGAGAACGAGGAGGGAGGGAAAAGGGGAGAAAATAGGAAAGAAAGAAAAGAGAACGAAGAGAAGAAAGAGAAATAGAGAGAGAAATGAGAGAAGCTGAAAAAAACAAAACAATTCCGATTCAAAAGAGAAAGCAAAGAATCGAGTACTCCGAGATGCCGAAGCGCCGCTCTGGTGGCGGAGACTGAAACTACAAATCTGCTCACAGACCACCATGGCGTTTCGGGAAAAATACACAAAATGAGGATAACGAGAGGATAAGAAACAAATAACCGCGGACATAATGAGATGTGAGTGCGGTGAGGCAAAAGGGATTAATAAACGAGAGGTAGCGAAATAAAGCACCATGAAATTCTGTGCCTGTAATCCGAGTGGACACTTTATCTCCTCTATAGCCAAAAAATAGTGATTAATAAATAAACAAATACAATAAATATCTTAAACAACTAACAATCAAAAATGAAAAAAATATGCCAGAATGAGAAGAGATAATATACGATTTTACCAAATTTGATATTTAGCGATGTTATCAAAATTGCCGGTTACGCTAAGTTATGATGGGTTTGGTTACAATAAGTTAAAAATTATTTTGTCTTAACTTATAAGCAAGGCTGAAACATATTAGAGGTTAAATAATCGACTCTTTTTTCCTAGTTCAAGTAATAATCCAGATAAAAATATGTATTTTATATCCAAAGATGAAAAGAAAGAGAAAGGAATGCTGTGTAAAATAGCTACCGGGACGCAACTGAATGAAAAAAAAAAAAGCATTCCAGCGAAAGACTGACCTAACGGGCGAGATGAACAAAGAGGAGCTCAAATCCGGCGCCCGAAATGAAGACATGGTAAATTGCTTTCGTCCAGTTTTCAAGACAAGGAGTGAGCTTTCTGCCATCGACGCGGGACTAGACACGGGGCTCTCATGCTGCACCGCCATCGAAACCTAATTGCTACCGCTGGGTTATTGCAGCCCGGCAACAGTGCAATTACGAAGCCCAGACTCTTAAAGAGCCTCCCACGGACTCCGACTCAAGTTTATAGGGCCAGCAGTTTCCTCCTCGATTAGGATCACACGCCACTCTCCATCGCCGGCGAGGGATCCGTCAGCGATCCACGCCCCCCCCCCCCCCTGGCTATTGAGGGAGAGAACCACGGGCCCGCCTGTGCGTAGCTGGTCGAGTGCCAGGCCTGGAACACTTCCAAGCCCACACAACAAAGTGGCGCTTCGTCGTGACAGAACCCCGGAGGCTTTGGCACTCCGGCCTGGGTGGCGCGAGGCAGTCCATTCAACAAAGGCCTCTCGAAGTGCACGTCGCCTTCACCATTGGCGACTTTGCTTAGACGAGCTTTTTTTCTTTTTCTTTTTTTTCAGCCTTCCAAGTGTTCAGAGCCTGGAGCTATCGTCACGTTTAGCGGAGGCACCGCCAGCATTCGGTGTCAATGACCTCTGTCGATAAGGTCGAAGGTCATCTACCCTAGCTGGCAAGTCTGTTAAAAGCAGACTATCCCTATACATTCCTACATTATTAGATGTTCTCGTTTATCCGAAAAGCCCATCAGGCTTTATGGCTACACTTTATGGCTTTGTCTAATATCATCGAATATTAATAAAGGCGCTCATGCCGGTGGGACTAGAGCCTTCCCACACGCGACATCGAGGCCTCGCATGAGCCCGGTAAGCAGGTCAAACATACCAGACAAAAACCTCCATTAACTGATGACAAATCATTTCATTAGCGTTATATTAGCTTGTCAAATATCAGGTGTTGCAATCAGGTAAGCGGGTAGTTTACAGTTCCACATAATGCTTTTTGCTAGGAATGCTTGCATATATCGAATGAGAAGAGATAATATACGATTTTACCAAATTTGATATTTAGCGATGTTATCAAAATTGCCGGTTACGCTGGGTTTGGTTACAATAAGTTAAAAATTATTTTGTCTTAACTTATAAGCAAGGCTGAAACATATTAGAGGTTAAATAATCGACTCTTTTTTTCCTAGTTCAAGTAATAATCCAGATAAAAATATGTATTCTATATCCAAAGATGAAAAGAAAGAGAAAGGAATGCTGTGTTAAATAGCTACCGGGACGCAACTGAATGAAAAAAAAAAAGCATTTCAGCGAAAGACTGACCTAACGGGCGAGATGAACAAAAAGGAGCTCAAATCCGGCGCCCGAAATGAAGACTTTTATCTCCCGGGCCCACACTTTTCCGGAACCGAAACCTAAAAGCACATGGTAAATTGCTTTCGTCCAGTTTTCAAGACAAGGAGTGAGCTTTCTGCCATCGACGAGGAACTAGACACGGGGCTCTCATGCTGCACCGCCATCGAAACCTAATTGCTACCGCTGGGTTATTGCAGCCCGGCAACAGTGCAATTACGAAGCCCAGACTCTTAAAGAGCCTCCCACGGACTCCGACTCGAGTTTATAGGGCCAGCAGTTTCCTCCTCGATTAGGATCACACGCCACTCTCCATCGCCGGCGAGGGATCCGTCAGCGATCCACGCCCCCCCCCCCCCCCTGGCTATTGAGGGAGACCAACACGGGCCCGCCTGTGCGTAGCTGGTCGAGTGCCAGGCCTGGAACACTTCCAAGCCCACACAACAAAGTGGCGCTTCGTCGTGACAGAACCCCGGAGGCTTTGGCACTCCGGCCTGGGTGGCGCGAGGCAGTCCATTCAACAAAGGCCTCTCGAAGTGCACGTCGCCTTCACCATTGGCGACTTTGCTTAGACGAGCTTTTTTTCTTTTTCTTTTTTTTCAGCCTTCCAAGTGTTCAGAGCCTGGAGCTATCGTCACGTTTAGCGGAGGCACCGCCAGCATTCGGTGTCAATGACCTCTGTCGATAAGGTCGAAGGTCATCTACCCTAGCTGGCAAGTCTGTTAAAAGCAGACTATCCCTATACATTCCTACATTATTAGATGTTCTCGTTTATCCGAAAAGCCCATCAGGCTTTATGGCTACACTTTATGGCTTTGTCTAATATCATCGAATATTAATAAAGGCGCTCATGCCGGTGGGACTAGAGCCTTCCCACACGCGACATCGAGGCCTCGCATGAGCCCGGTAAGCAGGTCAAACATACCAGACAAAAACCTCCATTAACTGATGACAAATCATTTCATTAGCGTTATATTAGCTTGTCAAATATCAGGTGTTGCTATCAGGTAAGCGGGTAGTTTACAGTTCCACATAATGCTTTTTGCTAGGAATGCTTGCATATATCGAACAGTAAAACGCTGCGAGGACTTTTAATTGTTGGTTTCTTAACACTGTATGATGCGATAAAAGTTGCTCTGTTTATTAAAACGGCTTAACGAGGATTCACACATTCACTATACCCATGAATTAAACGTCAGTGATTTCAGACAAAGGTGTTTCATGATCACTACCATTATCATTAATGTTTGTAGTACAAGTATTAGGATTAGTATCTTTCATATATGTAAGTGTACTGTAAATATTACGATCGTCCCCATGTGCTGATCGAGAAAGGGCGCCCCGGACACCCCCCCCCCTCCCTCACACATACATGCACACGCACACGCACACGCACAGACCTTCAAGCTCTCTACATTGATAAAGCACTCACAGGGAACGCAACGCAAAGCGCCCAAGTAAAAGTCTTAATGATCTATTCTCGGCGCATCGAACCGCCCATGAAAGATAGCCTAACAAACACGCGAACACCTCTTATTGCAACACCTTCAATGCCAACACCTACGGCAACACTTCCCATGTCAATACCTTCCTCGGCATGACCCCCCCCACCCCGGCAACATCTCCCACATCAACACTTCTACGGCAACACTTACCATATCAACACTTCTACGGCAACACTTACCATATCAACACTTCTACGGCAACACTTACCATATCAACACTTCCCATGGCAACACCCTCCCCGGAAACACCTCTTTCGCCAACACCCTCCCCGACAACACCTCCTCCAGCAACACCCCCCACGCCAACACTTACTACTTGGCGGAGTCGTTCAGCTGGTACTCGTTGGAACGGCCGAAACATTCCTGGACGCCCGTGTCGGCCCACAGACGCTTCATGGCGGCCAGGAGCTCCTCGGAGAAGGGCTCTGTGTCCTCCATACGGGATATGACATCGAAGACCATCTTGGCGTCGGGCTGAAAGGAAGAGGAGGCGCTCGGTTAGGGGAAGGTGGGATGTCTTGTGAGATTCTGGCTTTTTCTGGAAGGAGGTTGGAACTATTTTTTTTTTAAGATTTCTTTAAAGGGGTAGTTTGAAAAGTTCGATTTAAATTTCTTTAGGGAGATAGTTTGGAATATTTATTTTCTTTTCTTTCTAGGGTGGAAATTGGAATTCTTTAAAAGTCTTCTAGATGATAAAACTCATGCTTACTTATACAACACCATGCACTTACTGCAGATCTAATCACTACGAAAAAAGAGAGAAAAAAAAACAAATATTAACTAGCTCTTTCATTATCAAATCACGATGTAACAACCTTAACATAAAAAATGAGAAAACATTAATATAAATTCTTCATGGCACTTGTCATGACGAGACAATTAGACACGCAGCCGGTTTCCTAACGCAGAAGCCTAGACTGAGGAGGCTTCCTGCGAACTCAAGGGGCGTCCAGCGAGCGCAAGAGGCGTCCGGGTAGGCGCAAGGGGCGTCCGGGTAGGCGCAAGGGGCGTCCGGGTGAGCGCAAGGGGCGTCCAGTGAGCGCAAGGGGCGTCCGGGTGACGAGGGCGTCGGTGAGCGCAAAGGGGCGTCCGGTGAGGCAGGGCTCCTGAGCGCAAGGGCTCCGGGTAGCGCAGGGGCTCCGGGTAGCGCAAGGGGCGTCCAGTGAGCGCAAGGGCGTCCGTGGCCAAGGAGCCTCTGGCTTAGTATCCCGTCCCACGATAGCCCCCCCCCCTTTCCCTCCCGGTCCTCGCCCGGGCTTTCTGGTCCCGTCAGTGCAACAAAGGGCGACTTGACCGATCGATTCCCGGCTCTTGGTCTTTCGGAAATACTTGGCCGATTCTCAGAATTAGAATTATTTTCTCCGCCATTCGCTATTGATTTCGAACACGTGATGGGCTCCGGAAGTAACGAAAATTATGAGTTAAAGTTAAACAAAACGTTAAACGGTATAAAAATACGTAAACAACGAGAGAGAGAGAGAGAGAGAGAGAGAGAGAGAGAGAGAGAGAGAGAGAGAGAGAGAGAGAGAGAGAGAGAGAGAGAGAGAGAGAGAGAGAGAGAGAGAGAGAGAGAGAGAGAGAGAGAGAGAGAGAGAGAGAGAGGAGAGAGAGAGAGAGAGAGAGAGAGAGAGAGAAGATACATATACATATACATACACAGGCACACACACAGAGTGCGCGCGTGCGTGCGTGCGTGCGTGCGATCGTGCGCATATGCGTGTGCGTGTGCGTTTGCGCGTGTATATGTATGTGCGTTCGTTAGCGTGTGTGAATACATGTGGGTGTGCGTGTTCCCTCGCACGCGCGCGTTATGCTAGGCCAAGCAGACGTCTTTAACATCGAACGGCCTGAACACACAACAACTGGTTCTTGCAATTGGCCAATGCATTCACAACGTTCTTTAGACATGCCTTTGGCGACGGCTGAACCCGCTCTCCTCGCTCCCGCCTATTCGCACGCCGGAAAAGTGGGGCCGATTTATCGCCGCCCTTCATTAATATTTACGAACAAGCGACTACGCACACGCGGGCAACTAACACGCTTACGTTCCTTGTGTTTGTTCGCCATTAACCCCCAAGAAAGTAGATAAAGGGGGTTGTTAATGCCCCACCATTTCTGAACTTTGGCCATTACAAAAGTTAGTCTGGTGGTAAGAAACGAGCGGGTAAAGTATGCTGCGTTTGGGCTTGGGTGCTCC
>NC_051394.1:10475951-10485951 GCF_015228065.2 Penaeus monodon | reverse complement strand
AACTTTCGACACTTTGACGAGCCGAGAGGGCGGGGAAGTGGGGCATCTCAAACCACTACAAAGCCAAGACATTGTCCTTTGTGTGGGGGTGAGTGAGTGTGTGCGTGTGTGAGGGGGTGGCGGGTTTTGTGTGTGCGCGTGGGGTTTTAAAGGTTTTGTGTGTGTGTGTGTGGGGGCGTTGGGTGTGTGGTGTGTGTGTTTTGGTGTTGTGGTGTGTTGTGTGTGTGTGTTGTGTTTTTGTGTGTGGGTGTGTGTGTGGGGGTTTTGTGTGTTTATGAAAGTGTGTGTTTGCGTGATTGCGAACAGGTGTGTGTAGGTGTGCATATACGTCTTGTATGTGTAGTATATAAAATTTTTTGCTTTAAGTTTTTTACATGTTTGTTTTGGAAGTTTTCCCTTGTGAGTGACAGATTGGGAGCCCCGGGGTTCTTGTGTTATGTCCAAGTATGTATCTGCGTGCGTGACGGAAGATCAAGAAGTGTACTGACAGCGACTGCCTGTACAAGATAATCCAAAGAATTATCGTATCCAAAAACGAATTGGGTCATTTTAATCAACGTGCCTCAAAAAAAATTTTTCTCGATTTCCACCTTTCCAAAAATGCACGAGCTTAAACCTTTTTTCCACAAAATAAGCAGCAAAATACAACGGGGAACGACACTAGACAAAAAAACTTTTTCGGGGTTTTTTAATCATTTTTAGCGAAGGGGGGGTGGGGATTACCCTGACCTTTTTTCCCCCGCGAGGGGGGAGTTCTGTTGCAAGCCCGGAGTTTTTGTGGATTCCCATATCCCGCTGGAATTTAAAAAATATCGCTACCGGGTTTATAAAAACTAGTGATTTATTTCCAACCCAATTTTTTAAAAAATTCCCCTTATCTCACATTTCGACCCGGGAAAATTATGGTGAAAATTTCAGTTGTTACAAAATATCATAACACGATTGAAAACTTGTAATGTTCAAAATAATGACAAACTTTGACCTTTTTATACGTGTGCTGAGGAGTCAAAGAATGTTTTTTCAACCAACGGAGAAAGCAGAAACTTGGGAGACATTTTAACACATAAAAGGATAAGCTTAAGTTTTCAACTATCAAAAGAAGGAAGTTGCAAACCAAAAAAAAATAAAAATCGCAATTTTCGGTGAAGCAACAAACAGGCGAGACAGGCATAGGCCTAGGTGGTAAAAAAATAAAGAAGTCTAATTTTTCGACTTCGCTCATTAGGAAGCCAAAATCACGTAATGCTCCCAAAAGGATATATTTAATGTAAAACTATGCTGATCTTTTAATCGATAGATAAAAGCATCTTTCAAGAACTTTTAAGGAACCGCCAGTGCTGAATATTGAGTGATGAGTCGACATACATCTTGACACTAGTTGCAATTCCGCTTATCACCTTAATGACACAGCTAATGCATTCAGCAACTCATTGCCTAGGTAATGGGAAGTGTATTATATACGTTTTTATCAGACTGAGCCTACCTCAAGTATTTAATCCCTATCGACTGAAATTAAAAGCTTTAAATATATCAACACATTCCCACATCTTAACGCCACAGTCCTTAAATATGACACATTAATGTAAAATATCTCCAGCCTGTGGGGATTCCTAGCTGGGTCGAAATAGCAAGCACAGTTCCAAGCAGAGTGAACGCCCGGCCTGTCACTCCAGTTGAATAAATAAACTGATTCCGGAGAGAGACTGGATAAAAAAAGTCTGGCATCCGGGGTGAACTTCTATCGACCTGGACCCCCACCGCCCTTTAAAGAAACATCTGCCTGTTGTCCTCGAGAAGGAGGGAACCTTCGATTGATTTAGGTCTGTGGTTTTGAAGAGGAATGCTGTTCTGCGATACAAAGGCTGAGGAGGAATCGTGAGAGGCTTGTACCGCTTGACTTAACGAAAGCCGTTCCTTAGTTTTGTCTGAGTTTGAGCGTACATGCGTATATTTCCTTAGACATAGGGGCCAATTATACGCACTGAAAGGGCCGTTCCATACAATAATGGAGGCGAATAAAACGCTGTAAAAATAACCAAGAAAATATGCCAGATTGTGACACAGTATGAATATACATAATGTTCTTTTGCAGGACAATAAACACAGTCTTCAACCCTACACTCATCCTCGTCTCGTGGCACCTATACCTATTTTAAGAAGCTCTGTCTCTCTTAACTTCGAATACGACCATCTTTATCACACGTGTTAGCCATTAGCTTCGGCTATATCACTACCATTATCATTGTTACAATCGTCACTCTCAAGGATCAAATACAGCCATGTTGATATATATATTAAAGTGCAAACGCAGCAACGATCTCTGAATGTATACTTTCAACGATTGCAAAAATGACGATATTTGTATTTGATAGTTTGGAATGGCATATTTGCAAGTGCATTTGTACCATGGACAGAGCTAACCTGCATATTTGTATTTGAAAATGTGGCTAACTGGGTGTTCATTCCATTCCAACGTGTGCCTCGGGACGGCAAAATTGGGATATCAAAATCATAAACTTTTTTTTTTATTATTAACATTTCTTTCCGCCTCCATGAATAAGCCTCTAATTAAGCTTCGCCCTCATCATTAAAATAATAATCGTAATCATCATCACCAACATTTGTTTTAATCCCAACTCTTTAACAAAAACAACGCTGTTATTGCTATCACAGCACATCCGCTGCACAACACGCACGAGAGGGAAAAAATGCAACACAAGAATTTTAATGAAAAGAAAAACTTTCCGTGCACGAAATATTAAATGGGGAGGGGAGGGGAGGGGAATGTGCGCCTGGCAGGGTAGGGGAGAAGAGGGGAGCGAAGTGGAGGGGAGGGGAATATGCGACTGGCAGGGGAGGAGGGAGGAGAGAGGAGAGGAGAGGTGAGGAGAGAGGAGAGGGAGGAGAGAGGAGAAGAAAGTAGATGAGAGAGGAAGAGAGAGGAGACGAGGGGATGGGAGGGGAGGGGAGGGAATGGGAGAGGAGGGGAGGGGAGATGAGGAGAGGGGAGAGAGGAGAAGAGGGTGTGTGTCTGAGAGGGGTGGAGATAAGAAGGGAAGGAAAGGGAAGGAAGCGGATAAAAGGGAGGGGGAGAGAGGGGAGGGTACAGGAAAATGAAGAAAGAGAGGGGAGGGTACAGAAAAATGAAGAAAGGTAAGGGAGGAGACAGGAAGAAGGAGAAAAGAGAAGAGGGGAACGGGAGGAAAAAGAAAGAAAAGGGAAAATGACGATAAGCCATGGTAAGGGAAATGAAGGAAAGTAAATAAGAGGTAATGGAAAATGGAGAAGAGACAACGAAAGAAGGGAAATGAGGAAAAACAGGCTAGAAAATAGAAGACGCCGTGAACGAGACAAGAAGGTATAATGTTTGGCATGTGAAGAAGAAAGAGAAGTAGAAAATAGTAGAAGTAGAATGATAATCAGTAAAAAACAGAAGTAGAAACTAGAAGTAGAAGATGATGAATAAGAAGCAGAAGCAGTAGAAAATATAGAAATTAAAGTTGAAGATGGAGGAGGAGGAGGAGGAGGAAAAAGAGGAGGAGTGAGGAAAAAGAGGAGGAGGAGGAGGACAAAGAGGAGGAGGAGGAGGAGGAAGAAGAGGAGGAGGAGGAGGAGGAGGAGGAGGAGGAGGAAAAAGAGGAGGAAGAGGTAGACGAAGAGGAGGAGGAGGAGGAAGAGGAGGTAGACGAAGAGGAGGAGGAGGAGGAAGAGGAGGTAGACTAAGAGGAGGAGGAGGAGGAGGAAAAAAGCGATCTTAATCCCGACAGAATTCGTGTCGGCAAAAAAGCAGGCTGTTGTGATTAAAACGCATGTGTGTATGGTGGTGGTGGTGGTGATGGTGGTGGTGGTGGTGGTGGTGGTGACGACGGTGATGATGATGATTGATGATGATGGCGGTGATGATGATGGTGATGATGACGACGTAAAAAAATGATACTGTGACGCTGAAGCAGTTAGTCTCCGCCTCCTCCTCCGCCGCCGCCGCCGCCGCCGCCGCCCGCCGCCGCCGCCGCCGCCTCCTCCTCCCCCCAACCCATTTCCTTCAAACCATGCATAAAAGACGTTTTTTTTATGATTTCAGAATAATTCCATAAGGCTCATTCATATCCTCCCTTTGTAGCGCCGCACCTCCACAAAGAGCAGTAACCATGGAAGCGACCTTTGTTATATAAAAAAAAAAAAAAAAACTTAACGACAGTAGCCCACATTCAGGGTATGGGGGTGAGGGTAAGGAGAGGGGGGGGGGGTGTAAGGTAAGCTAATTAATCCCATTCACACGGCCGTATGTTGCAATAGGTATGCTACAATAGGTATGTTGCGTCGGGTTCACGAGGGTGGGCGATGGGCGTGTCATGCTACTCTCCCTCCTCCGATATTGCACAACGCACCCCGCCCACCCCCAGCCCCGCCTCCCTTGAGTTTGTCTCAGAAGACTTTCTCTGTGTGTCTTGGCGCGGTGTAATGCGCGAAATTCGTGTCTGCTTTTGTGGTTTCACTACTTTACTTGTCTGACTATTCTGTTAATTTATTTTTGGTTATTTGTAACGTATTTTGCTTACTCTGTTCTTCCCCGTTCCCTGTGTACTGCATCTTAGCCTCTGTGTTCCCTCCATGTTTCTGTGCAGTTCGGACTCCACGGAGATATATTCCCCCGTGTACGTAGTTTTTCTTTCGTGTCTCCTTCTTTAAATTTCCCATTCCCCGCGTGAGCTACCGTCCCCGTGATGAGGAACCTCCCAGCGCAGCCTCGTTTCCCCATTACCTGTGCAAATTTCCAGCGTCCCCACTCCCTGTGCGACGATGGGAACCCCCGTCGGCAGGGGAAAAGTCGTCGGCCCTTTTTCCCCGCGGCGTGCAAATTTCCGAAAGTGTGTACAGACTCCCTGACGCAAAACCCCCCCATTTTCCTTCCCTGTTCTCTCTAAATTTCCCCCAACCCCTCTTTCCGCTCGTGCCATTTCCCCCATTCCGAGACCGCCCACCCTCCCCCGCCTACTGCACAGCCCGCCCACCGTCGTCTGCCGCCCACCGGTAATGCTCGCCTCCTCCGCCCCGCCAGCCAAGCATAACCTTTCACACGGCAATGCATGAGATTCCTTCCCTTGATATGGCACGCTGCAACATGATAAGAGCCAGGCCCCTTTCCCTCTCGGCCTCCGTTCTCCTCCATTCGCCTCTCTCTCTCTCTCTCTCTCTCTCTCTCTCTCTCTCTCTCTCTCTCTCTCTCTCTCTCTCTCTCTCTCTCTCTCTCTCTCTCTCTCCTACTAATACTACTACTGTATACTGTCAATTTCCTCCCTTCTTTTTCTATCCGGTCTCCCTCCCTCTCTCTCTCTCTGTCTTTTTTTCTCACCCTGCCTGTCTCTCTCCTTTTCTTCATTCCTTCCTCCCTCCCTTCTCCTCCTCCTCCTTCCTCTTCTCTTCTTCAATTTTGTTTTCCTCCCTCTCTTCATCCGACATTCTTTCTCCTTCACAAGTTTTCTAAGTTCCTTTCCCTTCGAAACCCTTCCCGTTTCTCTTCCCTTCCCCACTTGTCAACTTTTGTCAAAAGAAAATATCCATAGCAAGTTCCTCTCGCAAGTTCCTCTCGTCTCCTCCTTGCCGTGTCCCATTTATTTATTTATTTATTTTACTCTCAACTTTCTTTGCTCTTGTTTTTTTTTTAACTATCAGTCATCTTAACTCGACTTTTTTATTACTTAGTCATCTTCACTTTTTTTTTTTTTTTTTGGGGGGGGGGGGGCTTGGGAGGGAGATTAGAGTTGCCGGTTATCTTTAACTCATTTTTTTTTTTTTTTTTTTACTTGATCATCTTTCCGATTAACTTTTAATTCACATTTTCCTCCGTGTATGAACTAAATTTATCAAGGGATTCTTTCCCTTTCACAGCTGTGCAAATCTTGTTCATAAATGCAAAGCTGTGACGTCACCCCGCACGAGCTTATACCGCGCGTGTCGTGATATGGATGTATTAGTGAGTAAGCACCTGCGTGTGCGTGCGCGCGTGTGGGATTGGTGGGCTTAAGTGAACGTCGCTCGTACTTCGAATGCAGATTTTATTTGACTGCGGAACGACTGCTTAAAATAGCTAGACGTAGATTTACCAGAAAATCTTTTTTTCTTCTTTAAACTAAAGTCGGGTAAATACTGGACAAAATGAAGGTCTTGATTGCCATGGTTAACTGGCAAACTACTCTCTCTGATTACCAAACATGCAAACTACTACTCAACTAACCACAGCCTGTAATTCCCAGTCAAACTACAGGCTACAAAAAAAGAAAGATAAACTACACCAAAAAAAAATAAAATAAATAAATAAATAGATAAATAAATAAAATAAACAAATGAAAAAAAAAAAAAAATACACGCACTCACACCCACACTCTCACTCTCACTCACAAAAGTCACATCAAATAAACTTAAAAAACTACAACTACTAACCAACCCGACAGCTCTCTCCAGCACTCACCTCCCGCTCGTTGTTACCGAAGGATATGCCGAGGTTGGGCATGGCGCGGAGAATGGCCACCAACGACTGTATGGTGTTGGAGTACACCACCGGCCGGTACTGCTTGAAGTCTTCGCTCGTGAACCCAGACTCGTGAATAATCCTGAAAACAGAGAAAAAAAGATAAGTTAATAAGCTGTAGATGTTTTAGTTTAGCCTAAGGGAATATGAATCATAGAATGAGGGAGGGAGAGAGAGAGAGGAAAAAAGGAAGAGCGGGAGAGAAGAGAAGGAGAGGGAGGGGGAGAAGCAAGGGAGAGGGAGGGGGAGAAGGGAAGGAGAGGGAGGGAGAGAGAGGGGGGGAGGGGAAAGATATGTATCTTTTCTTTACATACGATACAGTTACAATGTTAAAAAATATATATACAAACCACCAGGCGAGTGAACGTGTATATTTTAAATGTATCAATAAAAGCTCGCGCGCACGCCAGCACACGTGTAAACATGCCACAAGGACTTTAACATTGGTCTTGCTCAGGTGGCTCCTGTAGCTGCCACCTGACATCGCTACAAAGTCTTAAATAATCATGGCAATTATCCTCTCACACTAACACACATTCAGCACACGATAAAGTGGCGCTAACCTCTTCTCCAATTATCCATTTATACCAAGCGCCGCCCGCCGTCATCCACCCTCCGTCAAGGCGGAATATAAACAACATCCACGCCGCCCCCGCCGTTCATTCACCCACCCGCCTTCCGACTCCCGAACCCCACCCCATTCATTCATTCACCGGCCTCTCCGCCCCGGCTCAGAGTACAAAATAGACCGAGCATGGTGGAATGAGGGGAGACAGGGTGCCACAAGCCCCTCAAATAGAGTTCCTGGCCAGCGGGGTCTCAAAGTGGCCCGGTTAATGCTCCTCGATGAGCGCTGGCCCAGGCAGCGACCTTGGGTGTGCTCCTGCGAGCGGGCCGTACGAGCGGCCCGGACGTGCGGCCCGCTGGCTGGCTGGCGGGCGGGCGGGGGCAGAAAGTCGTCTTTAAGGAGCAACCCGCGGCAGCCGTGCTACCGGGGGATGAATCAATACCTCGGTTCTCAAGACTACCATCCCGCGCTCCCTACCCGCCATACACCACTCTGCCGCGGCGCTCGCCACACCCTCCTCCTTCGCCTCGGCCGACCTCGTGCCTGTACTGTGCTTGGTAGACTCCCTTCGCCCCAAAACTCACTTGCCTACTCACACTTGCAACATTTGCAATCACATCCAACAATCGTTTTAACAAATTTTCATACCTGTATTTTTTTCTCAAGCTCATACAGCTTCACATCTACAGACATTATTTGTCAATAACCATTCTATTATTCTCACTCGCACTCACACACACACTCTCTCTCTCTCTCTCTCTCTCTCTCTCTCTCTCTCTCTCTCTCTCTCTCTCTCTCTCTCTCTCTCTCAAAACACACACACACACACACACACACACACACACACACACACACACACACTCTCTCTCTCTCTCTCTCTCTCTCTCACACTCACACTCACTCTCACTCTCTCTCACCGCAGTAGCCACACCCTGGCTTGCAACCTCACGCAGCACCGTTGCAAATGCAAGCGTGCATTCCGCTGGCTTTATCGACGACCGCCCTTCTACCAATAATGATATCCGCCTATTATGGTCAAAGGGACAACCACACGAGGAAATGAGCGACCTACCACACGATAGAAATGAACGAACTACCACATGAGGGAAATGAACGACCTATCACACACGAAGGAATGAACGACCTACCACACACGAAGGAATGAACGACCTACCACATGAGGGAAATGAACGACCTATCACACACGAAGAAATGAACGACCTACCACACGATAGAAATGAACGACCTACCACATGAGGGAAATGAACGACCTACCACACGATAGAAATGAACGACCTACCACACGAAGGAATGAACGACCTACCACGCGACCTAGTATACGAAGGGAAAACTGGCAAAAGGTCATGAGCTTCATGACATCCTGAAGACGCGATGCAATGTTAATAAAAAGGAAGAGAAGAGGGAGGGAGGAAGAGGGAGGAAAGAGGACGGGGGATGAGGAAAGGTGGGAGGGAAGGGAGGGAGGGAGGGGGAGGGAATGAGGGAGGGAAATGGAGGGGAGGTAGGGGAGGAAGGAGAGAGAAAGAGTGAGTGTGTGTGTGTGTGTGTGTGTGTGTGTGTGTGTGTGTGTGTGTGTGTGTGTGTGTGTGTGTGTGTGTGTGTGTGTGTGTGTGAGAGAGAGAGAGAGAGAGAGAGAGAATGAGGGAGAGAGAGTGAGAGAGAGAGAGAGAGAATGAGGGAGAGAGAGTGAGAGAGAGAGAGAGAGAGAGAGAGAGAGAGAGAGAGAGAGAGAGAGAGAGAGAGAGAGAGAGAGAGAGAGTGAGAGTGAGAGTGAGAGGAGAGAGAGAGAGAGAGAGAGAGAGAGAGAGAGAGAGAAGGAGAGAGAGAGAGAGAGAGAGAGAGAGTGAGTGAGAAGAGGCAGACACCGAGGCGCACTAACACTATTACCCGGACACACAGACGCCTTCAATAACGATATAAAGAACCTCAGCCTTTTACATTATTTGTACTTGCTTCCCGACACTTTCGGAAAATGGGCTTTAATAATGAATTAGCAGGAGTCGTGGTCATAATGAACGATTAATGACTGAGAAGCAAGCAAAAGTATAAGCAAAAATGTATATGATCAGAATCATAATTATGATGATGATAATTAAAATGATCAACAATATCATTAACTATCATTATCATTAGCAGCTGCAGTCTTCCAATCATCACTACCAACACATTATCTTCATCATCATCATTAGCCATGAGTACAATATGCATAAGCATTATCGACGCCTGTAGCAAAATAATGGAAAATGAACAAAAATCATAAATCGAGGGACTATATTACGTAATCCTACTCGGTCTACCAGCGTAATTAGGGCGCATTTCTCCAACTCATTTCTCAAGGTTGACCTACTTCCCGCTCCTTCAAGTCCTTAAAACTTGGACCTTCATATTAATTTCCTTCAGCTCCCACGAGTACTGTGGCACTGTGCATTCTGGACATGTATCCAGTATCTACGGTGGTCTTAATATACAGTGAATATGCATGGTAGGGACGAACGAGCAGTGATTTAAAATCTAGGGGAATGACCTATGCATTTCACTGACCTTCAGAAATTCCCAAGGAAAAGGAGCCTCGACCACATTTCACAAGGACCCCCTCTCTCTCTCTCGACAACACCGCGCCAGCGATCAAAGGACCTCCCGGTTGGCCAATATGAATATGAAATGAGACGCAGGGAAACTTAAACGTCGCGGTTTTAGCGATTCCCTCTCGCTTTCCAGGTTCGATTCCGTTCTCCTATTCGCGTTCAAAATAAATCTAGAACAGAAGGGCAGGGAAATGCGAACGACGAGGTGGAAAAAAAGTACACGAGAGGACACGGGGCTAACCTAATTCTGGCTAACCTGGCTACCATTTTGGCGTTGACGGGGGGTGTTCCGACCGA
>NC_051394.1:10455951-10470951 GCF_015228065.2 Penaeus monodon | reverse complement strand
GTGCCTGGAGTGCATGTTCCTGCGCGTGTGTGTGTGTGTGTGTGTGCTTGCGCGTATGCGTGTGCTTGCGCGTGTTTATGTGCCTGCGCGTGTGTGTGTGCGTACTTGGTGTGGTCTGGTGTGTGTTACACCATATTTGTGGAATTCGTGGGTGTATGTGTTGATATTATCTGTCTTTTTTGCACAGGCATGTTTAAGTTTTCTTAAAGTTAAACAATTTACATTTCCTAACACTTTCAGATTTGCTTATATCAGCGGGGAATTACACAATGGAAAAGTTTCTCTCTCACTCTCACTCACTTTCTATCTACCCTTCCTTCCCCTTCATCCCTCCCTTCCCTCCTTCCTTAATTCCTCCCTTCCCTCCTTTCCTCGTCTTTCTCTTTCCTCCTTCCTTCATTCCTCCCTTCCCTAATTCCTTCTTTCCTCCATTCCTTCCTTTCTTCGTCCCTCTCTTTCCCTTCCTTCCTTCATCCCTCCCTCCCTCCCTTCCTTCACTTCGCCATTTCTTTTTTCCTTCCATTTCCTTCCTCCACCCCGTCCGTCCGTCCGTCCGTCCGTCCGTCCGTCCGTCCGTTCGTTCGTCCGTCCCCTCTCCCTCTCCCCGGCATCAGTATACCGCCCTTCTTTCCCCTTTACCCGACGATGCCTCCCCCCCCCTCTCTCTCTCTCCTTCTCCCCATCTCCTGCTTCTGCTTCTCCTCCTCCGTTATCTCCACCCCTTCTCCCACAACCCCGAGGACCGGCAGCAGAAACAAGAACAAGGACAGCTGGAGCATCAGGAGCAGCAAGCAGGAACGTCAGTAGCAGAAGCAGAAGCAGCAGAGGCAACCGGAGCAGCAGAGGCAACCGGAGTAGCAGACGCTGCAGCAGGAACAGCAGGGGCAGCAGAAGCGGCAGCAGGAACAGCTAGCTGGAGCCACCGTGGACGCTGCTATCGATCCCAGGGTCCGCCGACGCTCCCCCCCCCTCCCTCCCCCTTGCGACCCACCCAGCGCAGTGCCTCCCCGCGCCCATGGTGCCTCCTCCTCCTCCTCCTCCTCCTCCTCCTCCTCCTCCTCCTCCTCCTCCTCCTCCTCCTCCTCCTCCTCCTCCTCCTCCTCCTCCTCGCCGCTTTATCACCGATTTTACTCTTCCACTGTGCCTCCTCCACTGCGTTCCTCTTTGCTTTCTGGTCGCTGGTCCTCGACCCGAGATTAGGACGTAAGCCTGGTGTGTGTATGGTAGGGCCACTCCCACCTTATATCACTTAATACCCCTCCCTCCTCTCTCTCTCTCTCTCTCTCTCTCTCTCTCTCTCTCTCTCTCTCTCTCTCTCTCTCTCTCTCTCTCTCTCTCTCTCTCTTCTTCCTACTTCACAACAACCACACACACACACCACCCACACCCACACACCACACACACACACACACACACACTATACACACATTCTAATTCTGCAGAACAGTTACTCGCAACGAGCCGGTCAGACATACAGACCGGTAAGTAACACATACGTAGAGGACAGTCATCAGTCACCCACTTTTGCCAGTCAAACAGTCACACCTGCACGTCTGCACGTCAGTCACCTATATTAGCCCAGTCACCTACATCCCTATCTGCCGGTCAATCTGCTACAGTAAGTTAAGTAAGTAAGTAAGTAAGTAAAATGCACTCAGATATTTCGCCGTGCTCTCTTTTTCTAGCGAAAATGAGAGAGAGAGAGAGAGAGAGAGAGAGAGAGAGAGAGAGAGAGAGAGAGAGAGAGAGAGAGAGAGAGAGAGAGAGAGAGAGAAGAGAGAGAGAAAGAGAGAGAGAGAGAGCGCAAGCGAGAGAGAGAGAGAGAACGAGAGAGAGAGAGAAGAGAACGAGAGCGAGAGCGAAAGCAAGAAAATGCACAGTGACAGAAGAGCAATATCTTGTCCGACCAAGTATAAGAAATGCATGAGCTCAGCTGCCGGCCCTCGTCTGCTCGATAGCGGCAGATCTGACCCTACGGAGGCTTCACCTGGAAGACAGATGTGCCTTACATGTTTCACTCATTTTTCCCTTTATCTTTATTTAAGGGGAACTTTAAATATGCAGGTATAGGATAATTAAACAATTAAAATTCCAGGCGGGCATCAATTTACAGCTGGTACGAATCGGGTTTAAAATAGAAATGTGTTTTATTCCACTGAAAATTCCACACTAGCACAAAGTATTCCATCAGCTCCAACAATTATGCTTTATGTTTAGGCAAATGGTAATCAAAGGCTGTACAGTAACAAGAGGTTAAGTACACATAGGGACATGGACAGAATACCTCAGACGAAGGAGGTATCATTGGACAAGGAAGTTCAGAAGAAAAATATTTCTGAAGGCGAAGTCAGACGCTCACGAAGCTAAATGAGGAGGTGAGACACAAACAAGCAGACACACGCACGAACCGAACCACATTCATAAGAAAAGACAGCAGACAGCAGACAGACAGGACAGACAGACAGACACACACACACACACACACAATGTACATACATACACACAAATATATACATAGAAAAAAACACGAAACATGGCAAAGGCGACCAGAAAATCCTTGCGAAAATAACATCCTGTTGACAAATCCTCCTGTTTTGCAAAGTCTTCAACTCTTTCCTTCCCCGAGAAGGAATAAACGAAAAGACCTTGACAGAAAACAAGGGAGGGGGAGAAAGAAGAAAAAAAGAGGAGAGAAGAGGGGGGAAGAGAAGGAAAGTAAGGTTAAGAGAGAGAGAGAGAGAGAGAGAGAGAGAGAGAGAGAGAGAGAGAGAGAGAGAGAGAGAGAGAGAGAGAGAGAGAGAGGAGAGAGAGAGAGGGAGAGAGAAAGAGATAGGATAAGTAGGTAGGTAGGTAGGTAGGTAGGTAGGTAGGTAGGTAGGTAGGTAGGTAGGTAGGTAGGTAGGTAGGTAGGTAGGTAGGTAGGTAGGTAGACAGATAGAGAGAGGGCAAGAGAAGGAGAAAGACGGAAGAGAGGAATATGGATCAGGATAGGAGAGGAGCCGATAGGAGAGGAGAGGAGAGGAGAGGAGAGGAGAGGAGAGGAAAAGAGAGGCAAGACTGCGTGCCTCTCGCAGAAGGGAAGGGCTCACCCGCGCCGTGACGTCATAATGCTGCTTACTCTTTACATAATGCGCGAGGATGCCAACGGACGTGTGAGGAATATTAAGGGGGTGGAAATTCTCGTATTACTCGTGCCAATTTACGATGCGGGGTCGGCGCCGCGCTCAGGCCTATTTGCGAAGAGGCACGGGTGGGTAAATAGGCGGGGAAGGAAAGGGGGGCGGGAGAGATAAATAAATGCAGAAAGAAGGGAAGAAGGAAAAATAAATAAGGCGGAGGAAGAGAAAAAGAGAATGAGACAGACAGATATGTAGATGGAGAGAGAGGGGGAGGGAGAGAGGAAGTGAGGGAGGGAGGGAGGGACAGAGGGAGGGACAGAGAGAGAGAGAGAGAGAGAGAGAGAGAGAGAGAGAGAGAGAGAGAGAGAGAGAGAGAGAGAGAGAGAGAGAGAGAGAGAGAGAGAGAGAGAGAGAGAGAGAGAGAGAGAGAGAGAGAGAGAGAGAGAGAGCGGGATCGGTCATCTTAAACCACAAAAGGCTTATTTGTCCTCATTCGGTTCCACAAACTACGGCTGTCATTGCCGCCGAATTCTACTGACAGGGGTGGAGTTCGGAGAAACATAAACGATAATAATAAGCTTTCCGGTGATGTAAAGCACTTTCTACCTACCCCCCTCCCCTTCCTATACCCCCATTCCTTCCCGCCACTGGACCCATTAAGACCCGGCGTTATGATTTACCGCTGTTTCCAACCACAGGCGTTACAAGACTCCCCTCAAAAGCACCCTCCGGCCGCTGTGAAGTGGTCCTTCCTGCGGCGTGGTGCGTGGAGGAAGGTTTTCGGTTCGAGGTGAGGATCGGACACAGCTCAAGAGGTGGTCGACACGCCCTTCCCTGCACGACACGAGATTCCTTTCCTTGTCTCTATCCTTCCGTCCTTTGCCAACAAGAGATTCATTCCTTTTCCTTTTATCTCTCCTTTCACAACACGAGATTCCTTCCCTGTTCTTTATCTCTCCTTTCACAACACGAGATTAATTCCCTTCTTATTTTGGTTCTTCTTTCACAACGCCTTTTCTTCTTTATCGTTATTACCCTTTCCTTCACAACACGAAATCCATTCTCTACTTCTTATCCTCCCTTCCCTTCACAGCACAAGATTCCTTCCTTAATTATGATTCTACCTTTTGCAAATAGAACAACGAACGGAAGAACAAGAAAACACACGAATAAATCGGCATACTCGCATGCTCTCACCTTCTTTTCTTCGATGCTCTCTTTGCAATTTGCTCGACATGAGTCCCACGCTCTACCCTTTATAAACCAAGATCCCCTTTCTTCTCATCTTCAACCCGAGATTCCTAATTTTCCTCTGGGACTAATTCCCCGAGCCCTGATCTTGCACAACACGAGGTACCTAATTTCTCTGCTCAATCAGGGCCTTCGCGAGAGAGAGAGAGGGGGGAAGGGGGAGAGGGGAAGGATGGAGGGAGGAGGGAGGAGGGACCGAACTCAGGGTGCAATATCATCAGAGAGTGATTCAGTTAGAGCTTAAATCCACGCCGGGATGTCAGCCATTACCCAAACCCGACAACAAACAAACAGGTTAACAAACAAACAGGTTAACAAACAAACGAACACAATAGCTTTCGAGGTGCAGCGTCGACTCGGTTTGAAAAGCAAGTGTAACTCGTTAGAGGAAGCCTTGAAGCGAGCATCAAGAGGCACAAGCAGCAGCAGCTCCATTTGTCATCCGCCGAGAGGAAGGAGCTCATTCTGGCCCCCACGACGAGGTGGCACGAGAGGCGAACAGTGCCACATCCTCGCCTCCCGGAATGCCACGTTCGCGAATCCTGCAAACCCTTGTCCATCCCACCAGCGCGAAGCCCAAGCAAAGCCCAAGCAAACTTCAAGCAAATCCTAATCAAATCCTATGCAAATCCAAATCAAATCCTATGCAAATGAGACCCGAAGCAAATCCTAATCAAATCAAATCAAATTCTAAGCAAAGCAAATCTTCAGCTGGGCCTTCTCGCCCACTGCTTCCAGACGCGCGCTCGTGACAATCAGTCTGCGGAGGACCGCCGACTGCCGTGCGACCTTGGCACCGCTGGCGACATTTAACCTTGACACGGCTTCAGAAATTTACCAGACGTAAGGTTTGTTTGTTTCTTTGTGTGTGTGTGTGTGTGTGTGTGTGGAAGGGGGGGGGTCCATAACTATATCTCTATCTAATCGCTTATAAATATACCAATCTACTTATTCATCTCTTTATCTATCTATCTACCTATCTAGCTACCTATCAATCAATCTATCACTGTCTACCTAAACGTCCACAGGCCTATATACATACATACATACACACCTACACCTACACCTACACCTACACACACACACAATACACACACACACACACACAATACACACACACACAATACACACTGCATGCACCCGTTTCAATGTCCATAGTTAACCCCCCCCCCCCCATCCCCCCACAAAACCAACTATGCCGCTTTAGTAAGGACTGAATCGGCTCTTTTCCCGGGAGACCCTTCTGCCCTCAGATAAGCTCCATTCCATTGTCTTGCTGTCTATCACGAATCTCGAATTTCCCCTTTCACCATCGCGTCTCTCTAAGCTCTCTGGGTAGTGAGCTTGATAAGAGAGAGGGGAGAGAGAAGAAAGAGGGCGAGAGAGAAGAAAGAGGGAGAGAGAGAAGAAGAGAAAGAGAAAGAGTGAATAAATGAGTAAGTTAGCGAGTACATATATATATAATATATATAATATTATACATATATATACATATACATATATATACATATACATATATATACATATACATATATATACATATACATATATATACATATACATATATATACATATACATATATATACATATACATATATACATATCTATATCAAATATATCTATACATATCTATCTATCTATCTATCTATCTATATATATATGGATATTTGGAAATTGTCGCCCCAAATCAAGAAATTCAAGACTGGCCGCAGCGCGAGCAGAGGCCAGGGAAGGACAGGCGATGGCCGCGGCCGCCACTCCATCGAAAAGCTGCCAAACGCAGAACATTTCTAGTGACAAGCTGACACCTCCTCCTCCTTCCCCTCCTCCTCTTCCTCTTCATCCTCCTGCTCTTTCCTCACCCTCCTCTTCTTTCCTTCCTCTTTCTTCTTCCTTCCTCTTCTCCTCCTCTTCCTTCCCCTCCTCTTCTTTTCAACCCCTCCTCCTCCTTCCCCTCCTCTTCTTTCCTACCCCTCCTCCTCCTCCTTCCCCTCTTCCTTCCTACCCCTCCTCCTCTTACTCTTTTCTTCGTCGTCGTCCTCCTCCTCCTCCTCTTCCTCCTCCTCCTCCTCGGACGTACCGGCGGGAGAGGGGCGCTGGGGAAGTGACGGATGGAGGGACCCGCGTGTGGCATGGCGTCGAAGGGAACCTCGATTAATTACTGGCCCTCGACGTCACTCCAAACGGACTTCATCTTGCCCGACCTGACGTAATTTTCCCGAGGCGAGAAGAGCTTCAAGCTGTGCTGCTAATTGGATACATTTACTTACACTTACACGGACACTTACACTCACTCAATAAGTCACTAACTCACTCACACGCACATACGCGAACAGAGACACAGACACAGACACAGACACAGACACACACACACACACACACACACAAACGTGCTGACTTTTCGCCGACGGATTTTCGAGCAAATAATTCATCCCAATGATTGCGTCATCTGCAGCGCTGCGTGACCGGCATCGAAAAACAGGCTGACGAACTGAAACCAAGACCAAGATTACATACTCTCTTTAAGAACGTTCAAACCAAGATACGAATTTTAAAAAAATAATAATACATAAACTTTCTTTCCCAACCACCAGAAAAAATTAAAGAAATTATAATAATAATAATAATAACACATCAGCATTAAAGAGAGCAAATTAAAGAGCAAGCAAACGCAAACAAAGAAGAAATAATAATTGAGAATAAAAAATCCAAATGGTACGTGATAATACACGTCTGCGTTTGCATGCAAATCTCAAAGGTCAGTCCCGTGTTCTTGTAGCTGCAACTCGCACTCGGGGAATCGATGATCGGGGAAAAGGGGAGGGAGAGGGAGAGGGAGAGGGAGAGGGAGGAGAGGAGGGAGAGGGAGTGGGAGGTGGAGAGGGAGAAAAAGGAGAGGGAGAGGGAGAGAGGTAGGGGAGATGGAGAGGGAGAGAGGTAGGGGAGAGGGAGATGAATAGGGAGAGGGAGAGGAAGAGGGAGAGGGAGAGGAAGAGGGGGATGGAGAGGGAGAGTAAGAGGGAGATGGAGAGAGAGCGATGAACGAGAGAGAGGGAGGGGAAGCGGGGAGAGGAGAGAAGTAGAGGAGAGAGAAAATGCGAGGAAGGAGAGAGAACAAAGGAGAGAGGAAGAAAAGAGAAAGGAGAGAGAACAAAGGAGAGAGGAAGAAAAGAGAAAGGAGAGAGAACATAAGAGAAGAGGGAAGAGCAAGAAGGAGAAGGAAGAGAGGACGGGAGAAGCAAGAGGGGCGGGGTCTGATGGACAACCCCGGCTCTCCTCAGCAAAACGTTTCCGTCGATATCGGAGAAGAGTGAGGCCACCGCCGCGTGCCTCCTGCGATAAACCAGCACGGCACCCACTCTCCTTGCCACTTTCTTCGATACTAAAAAAATAAATAAAATAAATAAATAAAATTAAAATAAAATAAAAAATAAAAAAACTATGCACTCTCCCCCTTCCACTCCCCCCCCCCCACACACACACAGACCGAAACATTCCAACAAAAGTAAGAAATCGAACCAGATTTTTTTTTTCTTCCGAGCGTGTTAACGATGCAGCCCCGGCGGAGGGAGCGGGCTTGTTGCATGACTCACGCTGCAGATGCTCCTGCAATTAGGTGATCAATGACCAACTCGCTCGGGCAATGAGCAGAGCGAATAAAAGAGATAGAATTCGAAATGAGCTTGGCCCGATTCCAAAGCTCTGGGTAATTATCTTGGTCAATTCATCGAGGCAGGTTGTGCGCATGCGCGACAGTAAGAATGGGATCGATCGCGCATTACCGCCAAGTCCATCTCTTTCGCAGTCAGTTCACGCTCGATAGTCCACCCCGCCCGTGTTCTGTCTGACTGACCAGCGGCTCCAAAAAGTGCTGGCATAATGGTACAGGCACAAATCTAGTCGTGACAAGAATTCATCACACACAAGGAAAATGACAGGCAGAAACCGCCCCGAGCATCCCTTGACTATCTACAGGTACACCCGTGCCCACGCCCACACGAACACGTACACCCACACCTAAACTCGCATTTACTGAACAAGCCACTCGCTGAATCGGCTTTTATCACATTAAGTATCTACATGCCGATCTTCTACATAAAAAAATAAGTAAATACATAAATAGATAAAAAAGACAACAAAAAAAGACCTCTCAATCTATAAAGATGTTGGCGTGACACTCTACGGTGACACGCTAACAATGCTCATTACTTTATAATTAAGCAATCAAGCCCTTAACGGCTGAATTGCCTCGTTAAGTGGGCCATTTAAGTCCAATTTCGTTAGCTACTGTGCTGGGTGTATCGTCATAATTCCGAACTGCAAATTCTCCGCCGCTATATTTATAGGCAATTTATACCGGTTCATAAGGGGAATTTAATCGCTACAACAGCATTGATAATGATGGTGATGATGGTGGTGATTGGTGGTGGTAACTGTCGCTTGTAGTGGTGGTGGGTGTGGTGGTGGTGACTGTGGTTGTGGCTGTGGTGGTAAGGATAATGATAATGATAATAATAATGACGATAACGATAACAATACCCAATTCAAACTCCCACACAATACTAAAATTAGCCCATATGAACCCGAAAAGGTCGATGCCGACTTACTCCCCCCCCGCCCCATTCGCTACGCAGCCGCAGCATCCCATCCGCGAGATCAAAGCCCTACAAGGTCAGACGTGACTCCATCTATAGCCCTTAGAATAGACAGGAGGAGAGGACAAGAACAAACACTCACTCGATGATCCTTACGAGAAGTGGTTACAAAGAGAGAAATATATACGGGGACACGTGTGTGTGTGTGTGTGTGTGTGTGTGTGTGTGTGTGTGTGTGTGTGTGTGTGTGTGTGTGTGTGTGTGTGTGTGTGTGTGTTGTGTTGTATGTTGTGATGTGTGTTGTATTTGTTGTATGTGTTGTGTGTGTGTGTGTGTGTGTGTGTGTGTGTGTGTGTGTGTGTGTGTGGTTGTGTGTGTGTGTGTGTTGTGTGTGTGTTGTGTGTGTGGTGGTTGATGTGTGTGTGTTGTGTGTGTTGTACTTATATATATATATATATATATATATATATATAATATATATATATATATCGCTCTCTCACCCTTGCTCCCTGGCTCTCTCCCTCTCCCGTTGTTTTTCTTCACCTTCATCTTTCTCTATTCTTACGTTCTTGTTCCTGTCGCTGTTTTCTCTGTTCTGCGCGGGTGTTAATTGGTGATTCGATCTATTTGCCAGAATATAGAATATCAAAAAAAATAGTACAAATGCTTCCAATCGCTCACACGAAAGATGTTAAGCCAAGTTAAAAAATCATCACCAGCAACGCGGCGGAGAACATGTTCAGTCAGAAAAAAAAAAAAAAAAACATGTTACCTTTACTTGCGTTCAATGTGGAACTGAACTCTTCTCTCTGTTAACACATGATTACGGTGCTAACTACCTTGCCTAGCTATTCCACACCACTTCGTCGATTTTTCACATTATTTTGTGCAAAGAGTTACGATACTTATTTTTCTGACTGTACGCCTGTGCAATAGATTTGTCGCAGCGTATTGTAATCAGTCGTATAAGATAGGCAGCTTCACTTCTTTCAAGTTGGGTAATAAAAGACTCCTAAAAACCATGTTATCACTTATTAAAGACCATTTGACGCCAATGACTGTCGTTATTTTTACAGTTACGGTATGAGAAAGAGGAGAGTGAAGTTACCGTTCTCTCTGCTAACCAAGCTGATGGAGCTTGTGCTAAAATAGCTTTCGAAATTATGTTATAAATAATAGGCCCATAAGAACATTAACATCTAAACACTATAAGGAGTGTGTACTTTTATGTACTTTTGTGTACTTACGTGTGTGTGTGTGTGTGTGTGTGTGTGTGTGTGTGTGTGTGTGTGTGTGTGTGTGTGTGTGTGTGTGTGTGTGTGTGTGTGTGTGTGTGTGTGTGTGTTTGCGCGTGTGCGTGTATTAGCGCGTGTGGGTGTGTTTGCGCGTGTGCGTGTGTTTGCGCGTGTGCGTGTATTAGCGCGTGTGCGTGTATTAGCACGTGTGCGTCCATTTTATCGTATAAAATATACAATATACATGCGCATACGGGTACTTCCCATATTTACATTTCCCTTGAAGTACAGAAGTACCATTACTCGGCACCAATTCACTCGAGATTCGAGGCAGCCCGAGGCAGCGGGGCACCTCATTGAACACATCTACCGTGACATCAACCCCTATATGACGCACTATGAAAATGATGTTTCCCTTACACCGAAAAGATAACACGGAACGAGAAATCATGCATATATTAATCAGACAGCGGGATTTTAAAAAAATCATTACGAGTTAAGACTTTTCTAGACTTTTCTCTTTAGGAATAAATTTATAATGTTTCCATTTAAATCCCGTAAAAAAAAAAGTTGATGTGATATTTTTGCATGAATGCGAAGCGAGCAGATTGGCTTCGTGAATTTGGTTCTCAATTAGGCTATATCAACTGCAAAATATGATACACATACACACATACACACACACACACACACACACACACACACACACACACACACACACACACACAAACACAACACACACACACACACACACACACACACACACACACACACACACACACACAAAAACTCACATACACAGTCAGACAAACACACTCAAAAAACACACTCACAGTCACAGCAAACGCAAAAAAAATAATAATAAAAATAAATACCACCCAAAGCGAGAGAAAACGCCAATTCCGATGCAGACAAAGAACCTGAAATCCTTTTATTTTCCGCAAATGAAGAAAATTCCCCGAAGGACCCCCCCTCCCCCCAACTCACCGCTGATTCTCATACGTGGGATAAGAAGGATGGAAGGATAGAAGGAAGGAAGGAAGGGAAGAAGGATGGAAGGAGGGAAGGAAGGAGGGGGGAGGAGGGAAGGAAGGAAGGAAGGAAGGATTTGAGGGAGAGAGAAATGGGGAGGGAGAACCAGCGGGAGAAAGAGAGAGACAGAGAAAATTTCGCTAAACGAGGGGAAGGGGGTAGATGATGATAATTACACGGATGAGAAAGAGGGGAACGGAAGACAAGGAGAAAAAGAATGACAGGATAAGTGAAAAGAAGGGGGAAAGAGGTTCCGGATAACGAAGGAGGGGAAAGGATAATAGATAAGGGGCGAGAGTATATTTAATAAAGGAAACGGAAGAGGCGGAGAACGATGATGAAATTTTCAGTTAATGAAGTCCGAACCAAGAAAATTCAAGCAAAATTTCAACAAAACGGAGGGAAATTAAAAGACGGAAAGAAAATTAACGAAGATGGAGAAACGGAAGCGATATTGAAAAAGGGGGGGGCGGTTAACGAAAGAGAACAAAAAAAAGAGGAACAGAAGAATCACGGGAGACGCAGCGAAAAAATACGATAAAAAGGGACGAACCGACGAGATGAGACGAGAAAAAAAAAAATGAAAGGGGCGAAAAGATAAGAGAAGACGATGAGCAGAAACCGGGAAACGGGACGAAAAGACGAAAGGTGGGAAAGAGGAGAAGAGAAAGGGAAAGAAGTAAAAGGGAAAGAAGAGAAAAGGGAGGAAGAGCCGAGACGAACAACACTCCTTGAAGACCTGATGAGCGGGTCAGTGTTTCGCTCGGGAATGGAAGAGGAGGAGGAGGAGGAAGAAGGGAGGAGGAGGAGGAGGAGGAGGAGGAGGAGGAGGAAGGGGGGGAGGAGGAGGAAGAGGAGGAGGAGGAGGAAAAGGAGCATAAAAAGGGAAAAGAGGAGGAGGAGGAGAAAAGGAGCATGAGAAAGAGAGGAGGAGGAAAAGGAACTGAGAAAGAGGAGGAGGAGGAAAGGAACATGAAAGAGGAGGAGGAGGAAAAGGAACATGAGAAAGAGGAGGAGGAGGAAAAGGAACATGAGAAAGAGGAAGGGGAGGAGGAGGAAAAGGAGCATGAGAAAGAGGAGGAGGAGGAAAAGGAGCATGAGAAAGAGGAGGAGGAAAAGGAGCATGAGAAAGAGGAGGAGGAGGAGGAGGAAAAGGAGCATGAGAAAGAGGAGGAGGAGGAGGAGGAAAAGGAGCATGAGAAAGAGGAGGAGGAAAAGGAGCATGAGAAAGAGGAGGAGGAGGAGGAAAAGGAGCATGAGAAAGAGGAGGAGGAGGAGGAAAAGGAGCATGAGAAAGAGGAGGAGGAGGAGGAAAAGGAGCATGAGAAAGAGGAGGAGGAGGAGGTGATGATGGACGTGGCAAGAGCGCGGGCGGAGGCGACGAAGCTCTTCCTCATCGCCAGCGAAATGATCGACGCCTCTCGCTTTCTCTTTCTATGTAGAGAGAGGGAGGGAGGGAGGGAGGGAGGGAGGGAGCGAGGGAGGGATTGATAGATGGGTGGATGGGTGGGTGGGTGGATGGGTGGGTGGATAGGTGGGTGGGTGGATGGGTGGATGGAGAGATGGACGGAGAGATTGGTAAATGAATAGATAGATGGCTGGAGAGGTAGGTAAATGGATGGATAGATAGATGATTGGAGAGATGGGTAAATGGACAGACAGATAGGTAGATAGGTAGGTAGACAGATGAAGAGATGAACGGATAGATATATGAATAGACAGATAGATATAGTGATAGAGATTGATAATCAAAATATGTCTGCAGGGGGGGAAGGAGGGAGGGAGGGAGGGAGGGAGGGAGGGAGGGAGGGAGAACAAACAATGACAATATGTGAAACTTCCAGCGCGGTGAATATAATATTCAATCTGTGAAAATAATAATATAAATTATGAAGGTAAAACAATCAAGAAGCACATCACTAAGAGTTAAGAAGGGGAGAGGGAGGGACGGGGGGGGGGGGGAGGATTCCGTGACAGCCCCTGACCTCGGGACACATGGCACCTGTTGAGAACGCCCACCCCCCTTCCCACTACCCCCCCCCGCCCTACCTATGGTGCACGACCCCTTGGGATGCCGGGCGAGAGGAGAAGGGCAGGTCACGAACTCTGACCTCTATGCAAATGATGACGACGCCCCTCCCCCTTCTCCGTCTCTTCTTCCCTTACTCTCCACTCCCCTCTCCCTGCTAGTCCCCCAACTTCGTCTCTTCCTCCCCTCCCCTCCCTCCTCCTCCCCCTAGTTCGTCTCTTCCTCCCCCTCCTCGTCTCTTCCTCCCCTCCCCTCCCCCTACTCCGTCTCTTCCTCCCCCTCCTCCCCTCCTCGCCCCCCTTTCCCCCTCGAGCGCTTGCTCAAGCTAGTCCTTCGCATCTCTTCTTTTCGGGTCATCTCGCTCGCATTCTCTCTTCTTTATGCGAATGGTATTTATTCTTTTGCTGCCGTGGTTTGTATCTTTTTTTCTTAATCTATCCTCCTCTCTATATTTATTTTATTTATTTTTTTACTTTGTCTGTTTTGTCTGTCTGTCCTGTGTGTTTGTTTTCTTTTCTGCCTTTGTATCTCTCTTTTTTCTCCTTTGCCTCTTCTTTCTTCCATCTCCCTCTTTCCTTCTCGCTCCTTTGTCCTTGCTCCCTTGTACAAACAAAAACAAAAAATAAATAAAAGAAAAAATAACAGTAAAAGGAAGGTAAACGTATACACACTAACCCTTCCAATCACCCGTACATAAATATGAACACAGAAACGCTCATTTATCATTGCAAACATACATGCAAACACACTCACCATTACAGACAAAAAAAAACACACACACTACAATGCCAAACACAATTATAAAGACAAATACACCATTATAACGATAAACAAACAATTACAATGCCAAACACACACACCTTTACAAAGACAAAGACAAACACACTTACATTAACAACAAAAACACACCCTTACATTCCTGTGCAATCTGTGGCCCTCAGAATCTTCCAGTACGACCCGATTCCTCTAGAAATTATGAAGTAACATTATATATATATATATATATATATATATATATATATATATATATATATATATATTCTCAAAACATAATTCCGTTCAACAGCTTTAGGTTGATGACTACACGATCGGGATACCCTTTCATCTCGTTAATTAATGAAAGGCCATCATTAATTTAGATATCTAACATTTTTTTTCTCACTTCCTGAAATCCAATCACACACACTTGTTATTTCTAGCTATATAATACCCCCACATAATAGGACCCGATAACTAGCACGACGCAGGACGGACGTGCGGCTCTCAGAAACCCAAGTAGCCTTGATTAGCGCCCCTTTGTCCAGAAAGGCTGCCCGCCCCTTGCCTTTTAGTCCGTCCGTGACCGCGCCCGCCTACTGGGGCTCCGGCAAAGGCAGACGTCCGTCCATCACTCAATAATCTGGTCATTGTGGAGATCGAAAGACGCCATCTTTCGCTGAGATTTTTACGAAGAGACTGGTAAAGCGGTTTGTGTGAGGGCCGCGGAGTGACATCCTTATTCAGGGAAGTTCGCGGTAGAGAAGCCTTGGACCTGTTTTTCTTCTTCTTCTTCAAAAGAGTTTCTACGCAAACAACGACATAAAAGGGAGTAATGATCACGGTTGTGCTAATGGTTGCGGTATTAATGGTAATCACGTTTCTTTAATAAAGCTAATAATTACAACATTAACAATACTCTTAATATTAGCAAAATAAATTAATAAGTAAAGTAATTATAATGATAAAATAATACAAATAA
>NC_051394.1:10428020-10455851 GCF_015228065.2 Penaeus monodon | reverse complement strand
CTCTTCCTTCTCTTTCTCTTTCTCTCCTCCCCTTCTCTCCTCTCCCCTCTTTCCTCTTTTCTCATCCCTCTTTTCCCTCTCTTATCCTCTGTCCACCTCTCTCGATTCCTCTATCAACTCGACATCTCTTACTCACCATGCTCATTCCTGTCATCCGCCCTAATCACTGTTTTCCTCTTATTTTTCATTTTTTTGAAATCTCTGATAGCTCTACTTCGCTTTGTTTCGAAATTCCAAATTCCAATCGACTGAGTATTTCCTGCCATCTACTTGTAACAAATGAAAATAATCTAAAGCAATTGGAAATGGTAAGCAAAGAAACGGGGGAAATAAAGACAAACGCAAAAATGAAAGTCAAGAAAGGAAAAAAATAAGAAAAGAAATATAACATAAAAGCAGAAATGAAGTAAGAAAGGGAAAAAATATGAAAGCAGTCAAGAAAAGAGAAAGTAAGAAAGGAAAAAAAAGAGAATAGCATTTGAAGGCAGAGAGAGAGAAGAGAGAGAAAAGAGAGAGAGAAGAGAGAGAGAGAGAGAGAGAGAGAGAGAGAAGAGAGAGGGAGAGAGAAAGAAAGAGAGAAAACAAAAGAGAGAAGAAAAAGAGAGAGAAAGAGAGAGAATAGAGAGCAAAGAGAGATAGAAAGAGAGAGAGAGAGAGAGAGAGAGAGAGAGAGAGAGAGAGAGAGAGAGAGAAGAGAGAGAGAGAGAGAGAGAGAGAGAGCGGGGGAAATGACCAACCAAAGCTTATCGACAATCCCTTCGTGTGATATCGGGCGAAATCGATAGCGTGACTCCGGATGACTCACCGCCCTGACACCTCACTCACTCACGCACTCGCGCATATTAACACTCACTCACTCGCCCGCTCGCTCGATTTACTCACGCCCACTCGCTAGCACGGTCTTATCATCCACATCACTCGCTCGACCCACCCCCTCGTTTACATATTCATATACATATAAGTCACATATTCAGTCACTCGCTTACACACTCAAACTCGCTTCCTTGCTTGCTTGCTTGTTCACTCACCTATCTATCTATCTATCTATCTATCTATCTATCTATCTATCTATCTATCTATCTATCTATCTATCTATCTATCTATCTATCGATCTATCTATCTATCTATCTATCTATCTATCTATCCATCCACCTATCCACCCACCCATTCATCCCCCCACTCATTCACCCACCCACTCATTCACCCACCCACTCATTCACCCACCCACTCATTCACCCACCCACTCATTCACCCCCCCACTCATTCACCCCCCCACTCATTCACCCCCCCACTCATTCACCCACCCACTCATTCACCCACCCACTCATTCACCCACCCACTCATTCACCCACCCACTCATTCACTCACCCACTCATTCACTCACCCACTCATTCTCTCACCCACTCATTCTCTCACCCACTCATTCACTCACCCACTCATTCTCTCACCCACCCACTTTCCCACTCATCCACCCACTCACTCAACCCACCCTCTCACTCACCAATCCATCCAACCATCCATCCATCCACCCACTCATCGACCTGCCACACACCCCCACCCACCCACCCACCCACCCACCCACTCACCCACGCATCCTTCCCTCCCATCCTTTAACTTCAGGCGCGGGCGCGTCGCGGCGTCAACCGTTGGGCCTGCGAGCTGCCTGCATGGCCTGCCAGATGGGGGGGAGGGGGGGGGGGGACTGATAGGGCAAGGAATGGGACTCGAAATTAGGTGAAGCGTAATAGGGTCGGAAAACGCCTTGGAGTAGGATTTGGAACGAGCCTTGGAACGGGGCCTGCAGGAATGCGTACTCGGAATAGGTCCATCAGGGATAGAAGTGGGATCAAGGCTGGTATGAATGGGGCGAGCAGGAATGGGGCTCGGAATAGGAACACCAAGAATGGGGCTCGGAAAAGAACCACCAGGAATGGGGCCGGAATAGGAACACTCATGACGGGGACCACCGGGGAATGGGACTAGGAACAGGGCCCGGCATGAATGGGGCTCGGAGGAATAGGGCTCGGAGGAATGGGACGCCCTCACGCTGGCAACCCCGGCGATCGATAAGTCCCGGGAAGGACGCCAGAGGGAGAGCGCGCCACCCCCCCCAACCCCACCCCACCCCACCCCGGTCGCATACACCCTCTTCACGCGACCATTATTTACTGCTGTCACCCTTTCTCACCCTTATCCATCACTCTCCTTGAATGCCGGACATGTGGACCTCTCCAAGAGATCTGGGCGGTCAAGTGGGAGGAGGAGGAGGCGGAGGAAGGAAGAAAGAAAGAAAGAAAGAAAGAAAGAAAGAAAAAAAAAGCCGACAAAGTGACGTAGAGATACTTTGCGATGATGCCACTTGCCGAACGTCAGCCGGTGTTGCCACATTACCGGCACTCATTTATGCAATATTACGGCGAGGGGTCTTAACCAACGTTAAATTAATCCTAAATCCTTTAAAGAATAAATCTAAAACAAAAAACAAGAACACACGATTTTCAAGAGATCAAAAGCTTTCGAAACCCCCTTCAGGCAAAAAAAAACGAGACTCATTTCAAAATTATGAGAAAGAGAGAGAGAGAGAGAGAGAGAGAGAGAGAGAGAGAGAGAGAGAGAGAGAGAGAGAGAGAGAGAGAGAGAGAGAGAGAGAGCGGAAGATGAAACGAGGAGAATGACAACTTATAACGGGTGTATTTATGAATGAGTCAGGGCCAGGGATCGATCTGGCGAGGCCTCTTCCCATTCCCGGCCGCGCCACAACACACACAAGCGCCGCACTGAGACCCTCTCGTTGGATTTTGTCTTTATCTTTATCCTCATCATCACCATTATCATCATCGTGATTACTGTTGTAGTTGCTGTCGTCGTCCTCACCATCATCAATCACCATCATCCTCATTACATCATCTTTACCGTAACCATCATCCTCATCTTCATCCTCATTACCATAACCATCATCATCATCTTTATCGTAACCATCATCATCATCATCATCTTTATCGTAACCATCACCACCATCATCACTATCGTAACATATAAAACAAAAAAAAAAAAAAAAAAAAAAAAAAAATATATATATATATATATATATATAATATTATATATATATATATATGTTATATATGTATATATATATGTATATATGTATATATATATATTATATATATATATATATATATATATATATATAAATATATATATATTATAAACAAGGAACATATTTCGATGCACTTATCTGTGACCTGCTATAAGTAATCTCGTTAAACGGGAGACGACAACTAAAAAACAAACTATTCGTTTACATTATAACTATCTTCCTGACAAAAAAAAAAGTTTTCATCTAAACATTACAAAGCCTGATAAAAAAGCCTTCATCCAAATACTTACACAAATATATAAATAATTTAATAATAATCATTTCACTTCCAGAAAAAAATAAATTTAAAAAAATTATATATTTTTTTCATCTAAATAGCACACAAAATATAACACAACAAGGGTTCCATTTCACGTAGGCCACACCCGAGGGCTTCTAAGTAATTAATACCGATTAAACTAATGGAACAAGACATGCAAAGCCACGCAGCCACTTTCCCAGCCTCCTGCCCCTGCCTCTGCCCTTACCCCTGGCCCTGGCCCTGCCCCTGGCCCTGCCCCTGGCCCTGGCCCTGGCCCTGCCCCTGGCCCTGGCCCTGCCCCTGTCCCCTTAAAACGTCCTAGCCCCTTCTACCCACATCCCCCGGCTAACCCCTTCCCCTTCCCCCTTCCCCTTCCCCCTCCCCTTCTTCCTCCTCCTCCTCTTCCTCCTCCACTTCCTCTTCCACTTCCTCTTCCACTTCCTCCTCCTCTCCCCGCTCGCCATTATGTAATAACATTAATGGAGGAGGAAAGACTGGAGCACGCTTTAAGAGTAATGATGGGACAATTAAAGGACAGAGGCTCACAGAACTTTTGCTTAACGGCGGAGGAAAGGGGGGGAGAGGGGGAAATAAAGGGGAAAAGAAGGAGGAGGAGGAGGAGGAGGAGGAGGAGGAGGAGGAGGAGGAGGAGGAGGAGGAGGAGGAGGAGGAGGAGGAGGAGGAGGAGGAGGAGAGAGAAGAGCAGGAACGTAAGTGCGTGTGTGCGTGAGTGCTTGTGTGTGTACGCACGCACGCGTGCGTGTACGTATGTATGTGTGTGACCGCGCGCATGAAAGGAGAGAAAACATAGGACGAGTGGAATAAGAGAGAAGGGAGGAAAGGAAGAGAGGAGGAAAGAGGGAGGAGAGGAAAGGAAAGAGGGGGAGGAGAGGAAAGCCCCGCACCCTCACAAACAGCGACGTTGGCAATCAATGAGGGAAACATGCCACAGTACCGCCCCTTACACGCTGTTCTGGCTGACGCAGATGCCTCGCCTCTGTCACCACCTGTCACTCGACTCGTATCCAAAAAATAATAGAAAATAAAAAAAAGGAAATTAAACTGAACACTTGGCTTCCTCTGCGGCGTAATGGAGATGGAACGTTGCCGTCAACCTCCTTTCCATCTCTCATTCACTATCGATTATCTTATAAATCTCCACTGATGCTCATTCTAGCTGGCGCTGGCGATGGTGGTGGTGATGATAATCAATAGTAATAAGCATATTAACAAAAGGAATAACAATAAAATATTAACAGCAGTAATAATACTATCACTAATGATACTAATACTGATGCTAAATATAACAACAAAAACGCTAATCAATAATAGTAATTGATAGATGATGATGATGATAATGGTGATGATTATCTATCTAGCTACCTATTTATCGATCTATCTACCTACCTATCTATTTATGTGTCTATGTGTCTATGTGTGTGTGTGTGTGTATGTGTGTGTGTGTCTGTGTGTGTGTGTGTGTCTGTGTGTGTGTGTGTGTGTGTGTGTGTGTGTGTGTGTGTGTGTGTGTGTGTGTGTGTGTGTGTGGTCTGTCTGTCTGCCTGCCTGCCTGCCTGCCTGCCTGCCTGCCTGCCTGCCTGCCTGCCTGCCTGCCTGCCTGCCTGCCTGCCTGCCTGCCTGCCTGCCTGCCTGCCTGCCTGCCTGCCCGCCTGTCTGCCTGCCCGCCTGCCCGCCTGCCCGCCCGCCCGCCTGCCGCCTGCCTGCCTGCCTGCCTGCCCGCCCGCCTGCCCGCCCGCCCGCCTGCCTGCCCGCCTGCCTGCCTGCCTGCCTGCCTGCCTGCCTGCCTGTCTGCCTGCCCGCCTGCCTGCCTGCCTGTCTGCCTGCCCGCCTGCCTGCCTGCCTGCCTGCCTGCCTGCCTGCCTGCCTGCCTGCCTGCCTGCCTGCCTGCCCGCCTGCCTGCCTGCCACTTGAGACACATCTGAGACGCAGGTGGTTGTGGGGCGTCAATCCCTTCCGCCGCTAACCCTCGGTAGAAAGAGGAGAGATAAAGGAGAATGAGAGGGAGAGAGAGATAAGAGAAAATGAGAGAGATACGGGAGAATAAGAGAGATCAGCAAGAATGAGAGGGAGAGGTAGAAAAGAAAGAGGGTGACGTAGATAAGAAAGAGGGAGAGGGAAGAGGGAAGAAGAGGGAGAGGGAAGTAGGGTAAGGAGAGATAGGGGGAAGGAGGGGGGGGGGAGATGGAGAAAGCGAGCCACCCATCACATTTAGTAACACTTCTGACCCTCTGCATCTTTTTAAGTTTTACATATACAGCAGCATTAACATATCAGGCATGAATCTACGGAAGACCACGCCAGATTTACATGATGAAGCACCCCCCCCCTCCGTCCCAATCTCCGCGGTGCAGATAAGCACACACACACTCTTTTAAGATTTGTAATTTGCAGTCTCGGTAGTTCCTTTATTATTATCATTGTTGTTATTATTATTATTATTATCATTATCATTATTATCATCATCCTTATTATCTTCTCTCCTCTGTTTCCCTCCTCCCTCTTCTCTCCCTCCTCCTCCTCCCTTTTCTCTTCCTCGTCCCTCCCTCCTCCTCCTCCCTCTTCTCTTCCTCCTCCTTCTCCCTCTTCTCTCCCTCCCCCCTCTCTCCCCATATTTATTTGCTGCTCTCTTCGACCCGACGCGAATTTCCCGGAACATTTTCTCTCGCACCAGCACCGGGCTATTTCCGTGGTGTTCGTGACCCTTGCCTTCCGCCACGGTGTTCGGGGAAGGCGTGGCGTGTGTGATCCTCGTGTGTGTGTTCGTGTGTGTGTGTATTTCTCGTGTGTGTGTGTGTGTTCGTGTGTGTGTGTATTTCTCGTGTGTGTGTGTTCGTGTATGTGTGCATTCTTCGTGTGTGGTTCGTACGACCCTTATGTGTCTTATCCTCATGTGTGTGTGTGTGGGTGTATTCCTCGTGTGTGTGAATCTCGTGTTGTGTGTTCCTCGTGTGTGTGTGTTCCTCGTGTGTGTGTGTTCCTCGTGTGTGTGTGTTCCTCGTGTGTGTGCGTTCCTCGTGTGTGTGCGTTCCTCGTGTGTGTGCGTTCCTCGTGTGTGTGCGTTCCTCGTGTGTGTGTGTTCCTCGTAAGCATTCCTGTGTGCGTAATCCTCGTGTGTGTGTGACCCTCATGTGTGTGTTTATCGGGTGTGTATTCCTCGTGTGTGTATTCCTCGTGTGTGTAATTGCGTGTGCACTGACTGTGTGTGTATTCATAACGGGTATTCATATTCCTTGTGTGCGTATTCGAAGTCTGTGTTTTCGAGCTCGAGTAACATTTCCGGCGATTCTGTCTGCGCTTCTCCTCCCAGCTGTTCTTTTGTTTTATCTTTTCCGAACTCTCTTTCCTGAGGGTTTTTTTTCGTGTAGTTAAGGCATTTTTACCTTCCCTCGGGGGTCTTCTTCACTTCGCTCCATTTTTAAATACGTTTTGACCTCTTCTTTTGCTCGGCATAATGAAGGCCTTTTCACTTTTCTCCGTGGAATCATCACTCGATTTTTGCCTTTTCTTCTCCCTTTCTCTCTCTCACTCTCCTCTCTCTACCTCCTGCTCTTCCTAATTCTCATTCCTTTCCCTTTCCCTTTCCCCTCCCCTTCCCCCTTCCTTTCATCTATCTCCTACTCATCTTCCGTCTCCTCCTCTCCCCCCGTTCCTTACCTCTCACTGTCTTCCTCCTTTTCCCTCTCCCCTTTCCCCTCCTCTCCCTCTCCACCTTCCCCTACCTCTTCCTCTCCCCTTCCCCTTCTCTCCTCTCTTCCTGAGCATCTCATTTTTTCGACATTTGTAAATCATTTTTCTTTCGCCTTCTCTTAACATCATAATGCCTGTTTTTTTCTGTTTCAGCTTCACCCATAAGAAATGCTTTCGAGGCCCAAGACCCTCATAAAAATAGCTGATCCACCTGCTGTCGAGACGGCCGGAAAGGTCAGCAGTTTTTCATTATTCAGCGCTGTACAGTGCTCCGCGCACACGACAGGCTCTCTTGAGTCTGCAAAACAGCCCGACGCGTGTTCACATTGCAATGTTGCAGCAGAAGAGAAGCTTCCTTGTTCTGCTTTCGTCAGGCCACCCCGACTGAGCGACGGACTTTTATCATCACCTTCTTAGAAGATCCTCTCACTACTCACTCTCGCATTCTCTCTCTCTCTCTCTCTCTCTCTCTCTCTCTCTCTCTCTCTCTCTCTCTCTCTCTCTCTCTCTCTCTCTCTCTCTCTCTCTCTCTCTCTCTCTCTCCTTACAGCCACCCCCTTTCATCTCCCCTTTTCGCCTACTTCATGTCCACCCCCTTCGCCTGCCCCCCTCCCCATAACGTCACCCCCTGGGGACACCGAAGAAGCAGGAGCAGAAGCGACGCGATAAAAATAGAGGAATTAGCAGAGTGAAAGGTCAAGACACACTCCACGTCCGCTTCTACCTTCCTCTCCTCGCTCCTCCTCGGCACTTGCCCTCCCCCCTCCTTTCCCCTCCCACCCCGCCTCACCCCCACCAACCGACCCCCTCCTGCTCGTCGTCTGCATATGCGCCCCTCAGCATAGAATGCTTCCCTCGCCAGAAACACCAGGCAATGCATACGAAGGCCTACCGACTTCAGGAAACTTGCTGAGGCTTCGTAAACCGCGCGCAGTCTCGACACCCTCGCAGACAGATGCATTGCCGACAGGAGGAGGAGGAGGAGGAGGAGGAGGAGGAGGAGGAGGAGGAGAGAGGAGGAGGAGGAGGAGGGGAGGAGGAGGAGGAAGGGAGGAGGGAGGAGGAGGAGGAGGAGGAGGAGGAGGAGGAGGAGGAGGGAGGAAGGGGAGGAGAGGAGGAGGGGGAGGGGAGGGGGAGGGGGAGAGGAGAGAGGGGAGGAAGGGAGGGAGAGGAGAGGAGGAAGAAGTGAGGAGGAAGAGAGGAAGAAGGAGGAGGAAGAGGAGGAGGAGGAGGAGTAACAGAAGGTGGAGCGGGAGGAGAAGTAGGAAGAGAAGGAGGAGAAGAAGGAGGAGGAGGAGGAAAAGGAGTGCCTGTCCCTTAACTAGGAACGGGCGGATGCAGCGGCCCTGCAAGTATCACACTTCAAGAACGTACTCCAGGAGCTGCTCGTTAAGAGAGGCGCATCTCGAAGAAGAAGAAGAAGAAGAAGAAGAAGAAGAAGAAGAAGAAGAAGAGAAGAAGAAGAAGAAGAGAAGAAGAAGAAAAGAAGAAAGAAGAAGAAGAAGAATGAGAAAGAGAGAAGAAGAAGAAGAAGGAGGAGAGAGAAGAGAAGAAAACTAATAGAAAGGCAGTAGAGAACAAGCGGAAGAACAGAAGGAAGAGAAGAAGGAGGAAGAAAACTAATAGAAATGGCATAGTAGAACAAGCGGAAGGACGCGCTAATTGGAAGAACGAAGGAAAAAAAAAACAAATTGAGAGGAAGAAAAACCTGAGAAGAACAAACCAAGAGGAAGAATATAAGAAAGAACACAGAGAAAAAACAAACTAAGAAGAGACCGAGCTAACAAGAACGAACCAAGAACAGACAGAGCTAACAAGAACGAACCAAGAACAGACCGGGCAAACAAGAACAAACTCGGAGGAAGAACAACGACGAAGAACAGGCTAAAGCGGAAAGAGTGAGTTGGTGCGTCATCTGTCGCCACTCGCTGCCTCCCATCGGCTCCGGTTCGTGGGAAATCCTTGGCGCGAGATTATGTAAGCGGTGAGGGCGAAATAAATCACTCTGCTTGTGTGTGTGTGTGTGTGTGTGTGTGTGTGTGTGTGTGTGTGTGTGTGTGTGTGTGTGTGTGTGTGTGTGTGTGTGTGTGTGTGTGTGTGTGTGTGTGCGTGTGTTCATTTGTTTGCGGTGTGTGTGTGTTCATTTGTATGCGGTCTGCTTGATTGCTTGCTTGTTTCTTACTTGTGTACGCACGTACGTATGTATGTACGTACCTACGTACGTATGTGTGCATGCATGTATGCACGTACTTAGGTATGTGTGCATGCATGTATGCACGTACTTAGGTATGTCAGTATGCAAACATACACATACACATGTAACGAAATTCTGGAAACGTAGCTGCTGCACGCACCCTCCCCAAAACCCCTCAGGATGCAGAAAACGCCAGCACGCACCTCGACCCACAACGCACCTACATTTATAACTCTATAGAGATATGGCTAATAAACAAAGTGGATTATCGTGCTCGCTCCACTCCCCGGGAGAACAGCGACGGATTACGAGCGAGATAACGGGGCCCCGCCACACGCAACATCAAAAATGAAGTACTCGACGCCGCCATGCGCACGCAACGGGACAGCCATGGCGCTGCTCGGGATTGTGACACTCGGGGTTTCTTTAGAGGTTGCTTTTTATGACATCTTTATCGTCTTTCGTTTTTGTTTTGTTTTTTTCTCTTTTCTTCGCGCTCGATCTTATTCTCTCTCTCTCTCTTTCTCACTCTCTCTTTTTTGGCTTTCTCTCTCTCTCTCTCTCTCTCTCTCTCTCTCTCTCTCTCTCTCTCTCTCTCTCTCTCTCTCTCTCTCTCTCTCTCTCTTCCCCCTCCCCCTCTTCTGTATGTCTCAAGCTCCATCTCTCCCTCATTCTTTCTCACAAGTATGTGATGCATGACGGTACATCTTTTTAAAAAATCAAGCAAGGGAACTTTATTTCAAATTAAAGGAAATCAATAGCTAAACGCGTCTTGATTGGCTGTGACCCGATTCCCTGTGTTAACGACTTCACGACCACGACTCAAAATAGGTGAGGCCAACGCTTATCATCCTTCTCTCATGAATTATTGATGCGAACATGACTAATTTTCTCTCATTAATTAGTACGAGCCTTTCACTAATTACCTGTGCAAGCATTACTCAGTTTCCACCCGATTAATTATTAACACGAACATTAGTCACTCCACCTCCCCCCCCCCATCGATCATTAACACAAAACATAACTCATTTCCATCCATTAATTAATAAAACATTACTAATGTCTACCATTAATTATTAATAAAGCATTACTCACCTGATCTCATCCACTATTCATTCAAATATTTCTCACCTTCCATTTCATTAACCATTAACCTAAGCATTACTCATTTTCTCCCATTACTTCGCTTAACATTACCCATTTTCTACCATTACTTCGCTTAACATTACCCATTTTCTACCATTAATTCGCTTAACATTACCCATTTTCTACCATTAATTCGCTTAATCTTACTCACCCCCCCCCCCCTTTAATTCCTTAAACACTACTCATATTCCCCCATTCATACCCTTAACATTACTCACTTCCCATTATTTCCCTTAACACAACTCATTTTCCCCCATTAATTCCCTGCTTTAGGACGTACGCCTAACCCCCTCCCCCCTCCCCCCTACCAACACCCTTATCACCCTTATCCTTATCAGAAGAGGCGATCGATGGTGTCCATCCGGGTTCCTGCCTTCCACTTACCTGTAGAGGAGAGAAAAAAGATGATTAATTTCCAAGAGTACAGGTAATTTGCATACGAAAACACGGAAGGAGGTAAGTTACACGAAATCGTCTAATATAAAGTCTTTCTTAGAAGTGAAGGAAGCACGGTTCAATAATTGTCTGTTTAGATATTATAGAAATAATTCAAAAATTCACCGTTAGTATATATTAGCCTATCCACATGCACAAACACAAAAACAAACTGAAATAGATGCACACACGTAAACACACACACACACACACACACACACACACACACACACACACACACACACACACACACACACACACACACACACACACACACATACACATACACACACACACACACACATACATACACATACACACACACACACACACATACATACACACACACACACACACACACACACACACACACACACACACACACACACATCCCCAGCTTCCAATGAACCTTGACATTATCCTGCTCTCATAAGACTCCGTTATAATAACCGCTTCAACTTTCGAGCCAAAAGCGATGGTTTATGTCTCACACACGACGAGGAAAAAAGAAAATACATGAATAGTAATGATAATAAAAATGCAACAAAAATATTGACAATGACGGTAATATTCATAGTAACTATAATAAGAAGAATAACATTAAAAACAATAGTAATAGTAATGGCAATAGTAACAAATATAGCGATGGGTGGTGGGTGAGTCTGCACAATCATCATCACCATAATAATGATGACAGTTATAGTGATAGTGATAATGATGATGATGGCGATGATGATAACATAATATTGCCAATAAGAGTATCCATATCGATAGAAACATTAATCATAAAATAACGCGACCCAAAGCAATGATTGGGTGAGATATACTGGAAGAAGAGAAACAAGAGATGAAAAGAGAAGAGAAGAGAAGAGAAGAGGCGAAAAGAGAAAAGGGGGAAAAGAGAAGAGAGAGAAAAGAGAAGAGGAAAGAGAACAGAGAAGAGTAGAGAAGGAGGGAGAGCGGGAGGGAGGGAGGGAGGGAGGGAGGGAGGGAGGGAGGGAGGGAGGGAGGGAGGGAGGGAGGGAGGGAGGGAGGGAGGGAGAGAGAGGAGAGAGAGAGGAGAGAGAGAGGAGAGAGAGAGGAGAGAGAGAGAGAGAGAGAGAGAGAGAGAGAGAGAGAGAGAGAGAGAGAGAGAGAACAAGCCAAAACGCCAAAGAAATAAAAACTCAAAAGAGAACATAAATTGAGGAGAAAAGAGACGAACCCGAGAGGAACAGACAGGGATCGATAAACAGAATATTAGGAGAGAAAGAAAGAGGGGGGGGGGCGAGGGGGCGATGGGGGGAGGGGGGAGGGGGGATAGAAAGGGAGGAAGCGAGGAAGGGAGGGACGGAAGATATATGAAGGATGGGAAAGAGCGACAGAGAAAGAAAGTTAAAGGAAGAGAGAGAGAGAGAGAGAGAGAGAGAGAGAGAGAGAGAGAGAGAGAGAGAGAGAGAGAGAGAGAGAGAGAGAGAGAGAGAGAGAGAGAGATGCGAGGAGGCGAGAACGGGAGACACAACGCCTGATATAGCAAAACCACAAAAGATAATAAAGACACGGGTCTTCTGAGGCAAGTCGGATGACCTATGGTGCGCATCCGGCGAGCCCACGGGATGTTAGGATTTTTACTCATCAAAAGCAACGGGGAATCACACACCCATCTCCCGCTCACCGTCCCCCAGTTATTCGTTCCCCACTCACCCGTCTTCCACTCACCCGTCTTCCACTCACCCGTCTTCCACTCACCCGTCTTCCACTCACCCGTCTTCCACTCACCCGTCTTCCACTCACCCGTCTTCCACTCACCCGTTTCCACTCACCACGTCTTCCACTCACCCGTCTTCCACTCACCCGTCTTCCACTCACCCGTCTTCCACTCACCCGTCTTCCACTCACCCGTCATCCACTCACCCGTCTTCCACTCACCCGTCATCCACTCACCCGTCTTCCACTCACCCGTCTTCCACTCACCCGTCTTCCACTCACCCGTCTTCCACTCACCCGTCCCCCACTCGCCAATTCTTCCCCCCTCCCCCCAGCGCCGTTCCCGACAGCACACGACCCCAAACGGACTAAAGACGATCTGCCATGACTCTCCACGACTCTCCACAACCCCTTCCCCCTCTCCCTTCCGATAACCTTCGATATGCGATCAATCACGAACGAACCGCCGTCGCCGTCGCTGTCTTTCTCCCAAAAGCATAATGGTGTCGTAGCTGCGTGAGGACAGGACATATGCACAACCTTCACCCCCTCGTCTCCTCCTCAAACTTCTGTTCCATTTTCCGTCCATCTCCCACGCTCCTCTCCGTCGCCTATCCTATTCCCCCATCCCTCGTTCTTTCGCCTTTTTTCTCCTTTCCCTATTCCATTCCCAATTCCTCGCCCTTTCACCTCCTTCCCCTTCCCCTATCGCAGTTTCGGACCTTCGCCCCATCTCCTCCTTCCGTTCCCCATAGTCCACCGTCACCCATCCTCCATCCTCCTCCTCCTCCTCCTCCCACCTCCACTCCCCTTTATCTCCTCCCCTTCCCCTCTCCCATCCCTCTTCCCTCGCCCCTTCCTCTCCTCCCCTTCCCTATCCCCTCCCCCCTCCCCTCCCCATCCCCTCTCACCTCTCCTTCCCATCATCCAAACAACGTAACTTCACCGAGAGGAGGCGATGTGACGAGCAGCTCCAACACCTCCTGTCATGAAGGAGGAGGGAGGAGTGAGCGAGGGAGATAGGGAGGAAGGAGGAGGAAAGATGAAAGGGGAGAGAAGGGAGGAGAGTAGAGAGGAAGGGAGGGACAAGAGAGGGAGGAGAAAGAAGAGAAGAGAGGAGGGAGGAAAGAGGGAAGACGAGAGAAGGGAGAAGAGAAAGAGAAGAGAGAGAAGGAAGGAGAGAAGAGAGAGAAGGTAGGAGGGAGGAGAGACGAGGGAGACAGAGGAAGGATGGCGGAGGCTTCCAACTGGTGAAACTCTGGGGAAACCCGTGTGTGTGATATCTCCCCCGCTCCATGTTGTTATGATATATACCCTCCGAGAGTCGTTGTCGCGCCCCGACTCCCGTTTCGAATATTAAGGTCATTATTTTTTTTTTTTTAGGAGGAAAATCGAGAAATAACTATCTTTTCTGGGTAAATTGAATCCGTTAAAAGTAAAGTTTCAACGCGCTTGTGAGACGTTTCCGAACTCGAACGGTTAAAACAACAGTACTAAGAAAATAAATCATTGAAAAATAGCCGAAAGACCTGATAAAACGGAAAATACAACGAGAAACATGTTGATGCGATATATAACAGCGGATCTATTTTGGGCGTCACGAGAATACACTAAAATTCGGATGATATCAAAAATACATCAAAAAGCTTTCCTATCCAATTATTCCTAGTTTCGCGCATCGTATTTTGGAACTCTCGAAATGTATTACGTAAAAATGAAGAAGAAATATCTGATATAGGTTTATTCGCTATATAAAAAAATGGAAAGAAATGTCTGGTGTCGGCTTACTCGCTGGGCTAAAAAATAAGTCTGATGTGGGTTTACTCGTTACACAGAACTGATTTCAAAAATCTGTCGCCGATTAGACTTTTCTGGATAATGAACAATGTACCCTGTCATGTATACAGTAATTATTATTACAATATTTATTATAATAATATCATTATTATTCACATCATTATCATAATTACCATCATTACTATTATCACCACCACAACAATCACCATCATTACCATTATTATCATCATTTACTTCTGCCATTAGGCCGTCTCTCAAAATCAATCAGGTGATACGAATTAATTCAGGGCGCAGATGAGCCGTAGATTTCCCTATCATTTCACACTAAAATAATACGATAAAACACATAGACGATAATCTATGTGGAAAAAAAAATGAAATCTCAATCTTAATCTCTCTCTCTCTCTCTCTCTCTCTCTCTCTCTCTCTCTCTCTCTCTCTCTCTCTCTCTCTCTCTCTCTCTCTCTCTCTCTCTCTTCTCTTCTCTTCTCTCTCTCTATATATATTCTTATTTCTTTCCATTTTGCTGGTTTGCCTCTGATCCATTTATGTCAATGTAAAAGTTTTTTGAATTTTCATAGCAAGTCAAATTTTTTCACTTTTTCTAAAAACCTTGCTTAACTACAATGACAATGCAAAAAGCTAGCTTTTTATATTTTCTCTCTCGACTATCTCTATAGTTTAATATCTTTTAAAAACACATTTTTTACCAGTCACTCACCCACTATCACACCTACATTTATAGACCTTTCGTATCTTCAACGCATAGCAAGATTGCAAGATCTGGCAACAAATGGTCTTATCTGCTCGTTACAAATCTACAAATTTCCCGAGCAGTGTTTTTTTTTCTTCTGGAAAAAGATTTCATCCGAGGAATTCCCTCGATATGGTTTGCATTGACTTTAAATATTTATTTTACGCTCTCTTTGAATCCTTTTCTTGACTTGTCTGTTTGCCCTTACTTGCCCCTGCTTGACTCTGCTTACCTTGCTTGACTGCATGTGTCCCTACTTGTTCCTGCTTGGTTCTGCTTGCTCCCACTTGTATTCACTTGCCTTAATCTGCTTCTACCTCTCTCTGCTTGACTCTGCTTATTCTATTCATTCTCTATCTGTCCCTGTTTGACTCTTGTTTTCCTCTGCTTGACTCTGGCTGTCCATGACCCCTGTTCCCCCTTCCCGGGTATCTTTAAGAGCGAGGCGAGGCGGGAGCGCAAGAGATCCTCTTAAAGTAGTAATTAAGGTAGGAGATAAGCACGCTCCCCTGCTGATAAGACTCAACAGCTGGTCACATCTGATAACATGGTCGGTGGTTCCTCTCGTGTCAATTCCGACCTGCAGCCTCGTCTGCTTACCTCATTACACCGTGTCTACTAGTTAAAGTGACGATCGGAGAAAAAAAAAATACAAGATGGCTGTCCCCATGAAAGGCATTCGCATTCTGAAGTGACCACGGAACCGGGAAGGGAATATCTCCACTGTTCTCCAACTTTGATCCTTATATCATTCGCCAATGTTTCCGTTCATTTGTCTTGTCTCTCGCTCTTTCGCTCATTTACTCTCTCAGTCTTCTCTTTCTCTTCCTCCCCAGCCCCCCTTTCTCATTCTCTCGCACTCACTCTCTCTGACACACACACACACACACACACACACACACACACACACACACACACACACACACACACACACACACACACACACACACACACACACACACACACACACACATACACACATTCGCACTCACAAACCAAACATATAAGCACACACACACGCACACTCTCACACTAAACACGCGAACACATACGCACACTCACACATGCACACTTATTCACACACTCATCCAGTCTCATACACCCATACTCTTACACTCAGATATACTTCCAAAGTCTCGCCAAATTACACATATTCACACCCACTCACAAATCCACCCACTCACTCACCCACCCACCTACCCACCCACCCACTCACTCATCCACTCAATCACTCATCCACTCACTCACCCACTCACACACACTCCTTTCCTCGACCTCCCACCGATATGCGCCCTTGAAAGGTTACTCACTGAGATATCATTTTCCTTTCTCTAAAGAGCACAACAGCGTGTTTAAAAATCCCACACGCGCCCCGCTGCAGTGGGAAGCTTCGAACAGCAGCTGGATTTATGAGTCAACATCCCCTCCTCCCCCCTCTATCCCCCCTTTCTCGTCTATCCCCTTCCCTTCCCCCCTTTCTGCCTCTCATTCCTCTCCAAAGCACTCCCCATCCCCCCCCCCCCCAACTACTCCACTCCCCTTTTCTGCCACCCTCTCTCCTCTATCCTTTCTCCTCCCCCTTCTGTCCTCTTCTTCCCTAGCTCCTACTCACCCCCCTTTTGCCGCACCGTTTCACCCCTATTCTCCATCCCCCCTATCTACTTCCTCAATTTCTCCCCCTTTTCCCTTACCCCACCCTGGTTCTCCCCTTCCAACCTATTTTACTCCGTTCCCCAATTTGCTAACTCTCTTGGTCTCCCTCCTATCTCCCTATCTGTTAATCCCCCCTCTCTCTCCTCCCCTCCCCACGCCCTCCGCTCTCCACAACCGGGAAACATAACGAGATAACAGTGATTGAACATAGTGGTTCTTATACCGTACGTAACCCGAACACACAGGAGTCTTATACCGTATGTAACCCGAATACAGTGGGTCTTATACCGTACGTAACCCGAACACAGCGAGTCTTACATCGTCCGTAACCCGAACACAGCGAGTCACACCAGCGCAAAGGCTGGTGTGACCGGCACGTGACCGGGACAGAAGAATAGACGAAATAACTAGGCCTAAAAGAAGACCGGTTGCAACTTGGCAGAATCTGTGAAGGAGAGGGTCGTCGAAATGAAAAGTGTTCGGAAGATGATGATGATGATGATAAAGAAAGACTGATATGAAGGAGACGGAGGGGGGCGGGGGGAAGAGAAGGGAATTAAAGCAATCAAAACAGAGAGAAAATAAGGCAGAAGAAAAAAGGAAAAGGAAGAGAGAGCGAAGAAAAAAACGAAAAAGAAAGGGAAGAAAAAGAAGAACACGAACAAGAAAAAGAACAACAAGAAAAAGAAGAACAAGAAGAACAAGAAGGTGGACCGGCGTGGGTGCCCTAAGCTGCCTCTGCCCAGGGGGAGATGAGGTGTATAGGCGTAGGGGGAGAGGAAAGAGGAGGAGCAGGGGCAGGGGAGAAAGAGTAAGAGGGAGAAAGACGAAGAGGCAGTGGGAAGGGTAGAGGAAGGGGAATAAGGTAGGGGATGGTAGGGGAAGGAGCAGAGGTACGAAGGTAAGGTAAAGGCTTGGGTAAAAGTAAGATGAAGGGAAACTGACAGTCGAAGGTGAAAAGGAAAAGGCGCGGAGAGAGAGAGAGAGTGAGAGAGAGAGAGAGAGAGAGAGAGAGAGAGAGAGAGAGAGAGAGAGAGAGAGAGAGAGAGAGAGAGAGAGAGAGAGAGAGAGAGAGAGAGAGAGAGAAGCAAAGAAAAAAGGAACGGGGTATGGGGGAAGGATCTAGTACACAGCAACGTTCCCTTAATTCCACGAACCCCCACCGTGTTGAGACTCGAACCCCCCCCTCCCTCGCCCCCCCAACCAAGGTCATTTTAAAGAGTCTCTTCCACCCTCACCCTACCACCTACATCCCCTCCCCCCACCGTCGACCCCAACCCGACCCCGACCCGCACAATACCTAACGTTCCACTCCGCACACACTCGAGCGGGGGTCCAAAATCTCCCCCCCCCCCATAAGAGAAAAAAAATCTCGCTATATACGGTAACTGGGGTCACTCCCCCCTCTTCCCCCTCCTCACCCTGAAGATAACAGCACGACGGACCCCAAAGATAATGTCTCCCACGCCCTGACCCTCCCCCCCTCCCCCCTCCCCCCACACCCCCTCACCCTCCTCCCGAAACAGGCGGAATCTGGCTATAATTATCTGTGACATTTTGTTGACGCCAGAGTTAGCTCAGCGGGACCACGTATTGATCTCTCTCCCGCTAAGTTCCCCCCTCCTGTCCTCTCCTCTCTCGCTGCCTCCCCTCCTCTCCTCTCCTCTCTTCCCTGCTTCGCCTCTCCCTACCCTTCCTGTATCTCGCTCTCGCTCTCCTCTCCTCTCGCTCTCTTATCCTCTCCTCTCGCTCTCGTTCTCCTCTCTCTCGCTCTCCTCTCTCTCGCTCTCTCTCCTCTCCTCCCCTTCTTTACCTCCTCCCCTCTCTTTCCTCTCCCCTCGCTCTCTCTCCTCTCCTCTCGCTCTCTTCTCCTCTCCTCTCGCTCTCTCCTCCTCTTCTCTCGCTCTCGCCCCTGCCTCTCCTTTCCTCCCTCTCTCCCTACCTCACCTCACCTCACCTCACCTTACCTTACCTTACCTCACCTCACCTCACCTCTCCTCTCCTCTCGCTCGCCTCTCGTCCCTGCCTCTCCTCTCCTCCTTCCCTGCCTCTCCTCTCTTCTCCTCTCCTCTCTTCTCCTCTCCTCTCTTCCCTGCTTCTCCCCCCCCCATTTCCCTGCATCTCATTTGCCTCTCCACTCTCCTCTTACAGTCAATCTACTGTTCTTCCCTCTACAGCTTTCTCGTTTTCATTCTATCTCTCTTTTCTTCTCTTCACGATCCTCTTTCACTCATCTCTCACCCACTCGCTCTACCCTAGAATACTATACTTTCACTCACTCTAATCTAAATATTTTCTCACACACTATTCTTTCTTTCTTTCTCTCCTTTCCTCTCTCATTCTCTCTCTCTCTCATTCTCTCTCTCTCTCTCATTCTCTCTCTCTCTCTCATTCTCTCTCTCTCTCTCATTCTCTCTCTCTCTCTCATTCTCATTCTCTCTCTTTCTTCCTTTCTCTTCTCTTTCTCATTCTCATTCTCTCTCTTTCTCATTCTCATTCCTCTCTTTCTCATTCTCATTCTCTCTCTTCTCATTCTCATTCTCTCTCTCTCATTCTCTTCCCTCTCTTTCTCATTTCATTCTCTCTCTCTCTCTCCCATTCTTTCTCTTTCTCATTCTCATTCTCATTCTCATTCTCTCTCTTTCTCATTCTCATTCTCTCTCTCTCTCTCCCATTCTTTCTCTTTCTCTTTCTCTTTCTCATTCTCATTCTCATCTCTCTCTCTCTCTCCCATTCTTTCTCTCCCTCTCCCCCTCAACCCCTCTCCCAACCCTCATTCGCATGTCTGTCCCCTTTCTCATTTTCCGTCCCTCTGTCATTTCGGTTTCCTTCCTTAACCGAAGCGTGTTTTTCCAGATTAAAGAGTTGCTTCAAATTTTAATGAAAACCGTAAATAATTTATTTATGGTTCTACGCGAATGAAAAAAAAAGTTCATCAGACCTCGCCGTTCTTCATTATATTATCTTCTTGTGTAACGCGCCTTCGGTAAATATTTGGTTTTTACTCCCCATCTCCCTCTCCCTCTCCCTCCCCCCCCCACTCTTCCCCTCTCCCTTTCCGCCTCTCCTGCGCTTTTTCTCTCCCTCGTTCCTTCCCCATCTTTCTCTAACACTTCTCATCTTCCTTCACTCTTTCTCTCTAGCCATTCCATTTCTCTTTCTCTTCGCCTTTCCCCATCTTTTCTCTCATTCATCCCCTCCCTTTCCCTCTCCCTATCCTCCACCCTTCCCTTTCCCTCTCCTCCTCCCCTTTCCCTCACTTCTCTTTCTATCCTTCTACCTCACCCTCTTTCCATATTCTCTCTCTCTCTCCCTTTCCCTCTCGCCCCGTTGTCTTAGCCCTTTTCCCCCACCACCACCCCTCCCTTGCCATTCCCCTCCCCTCTCCTCCTCCCTCACACCTTCCGTTTTCCCCCTTCCCTCCCTCCCCTTACACCTTCGCCCCCTCCCTCCCCTTACCCTCGCCCCCTCTCCCCACTCAGCCACACCCACACCCACACCCTCCCTCCCCTTCCCACCCTCTCCCTCACCCCACTTCCCCACCCCATCCCCTCACCCCCCTCCTCTTCCCTACCCCATCCCCTCACCCCCCTCCTCTTCCCTACCCCATCCCCTCACCCCCCTCCTCTTCCCTACCCCATCCCCCCTCCCTCCTCTCCTCGCTGGTACAGTAACAGGGCTACACCGCCACATCCTCACGCAAGCAAGTATTGATCTTTATATTACATCACACGTGACCGGTTTCGAGATCGAGGCGAAGGGAGAGGGAGCCCGCGGAAGGAGGGAAGGGCGGGAGGGATAGAAGGAGAGGAGAAAGAGGAACGGAAGGAGAGGGAGAGGAGAGGAGAGGAGAGGAGAGAGGAAAGAAGAGGAGGGGAGATGAGGGGAGAAGGAAGGATAGAAGGAGAAGGGAGGAACAGAAGGAAAAAATGGAGGGATAGACGGAGAAAAGAAAGATGAACGGAATAAGGAGAGAGAGAGAGAGAGAGAGAGAGAGAGAGAGAGAGAGAGAGAGAGAGAGAGAGAGAGAGAGAGAGAGAGAGAGAGAGAGAGAGAGAGAGAGAGAGAGAGAGAGGGATGGATGGATGGATGGATGGATGGATGGATGGATGGATGGATGGATGGATGGATGGATGGAGGGAGGGAGGGAGAGACAGAAGAGAAGAGGAAGCCTACGAAGGGAGAAAAGCAGGACGGATAGAAGGAGAAAGAAAGAGTAACGGAAAGGAAGTGGAAAGGAGATATAGAAGAGAAGTGGGAGATAAAGAAGGATAAGCGGGGAGACAGAAGACTAATGGAGGGATAGAAGAAGAAAAGAAAGAGGAACGGAAGAAGAGGGAGGAAGGGACCGTAAGAAAAAGAAGGGAGGAGGAGGAACAAAAAAGAAAAAGCGGAGGGATGAAAGAGGAGAGGGAGAGGGAAGAGAGAAGAGGAGAGAAGAACGCTTAGAGAGGGGGAAAGTATTGGAGGAAGAGGTACAGCTGGCTGCGAGGGAGGGAGGGAGGGAGGGAGGGAGGGAGGGAGGGAGGGAGAAGGAGGGAGGGAGAGAAGGAGGGAGGGGAGAGGGAGATAAGAGACAAGCAATGCAAGAAGGGCATGGAATTGGGGGGGATATATCCGTGCCTCTGTCTGCCTGCCTTTCTCTTTTGTCCCTTCTGCCTGCCTGCCTGCTTGCCTGCCTGCTTGCCTACGTGCCTGGCTGTCTACCTGCCTGCCTGCCTGCTTGCCTGCCTGCTTGCCTACCTGCCTGGCTGTCTACCTGCCTGCCTGCTGCCTACCTGCCTGGCTGTCTACCTGCCTGCCTGCCTGCTTGCCTACCTGCCTGGCTGTCTACCTGCCTGCCTGCCTGCTTGCCTGCCTGCTTGCCTACCTGCCTGGCTGTCTACCTGCCTGCCTGCCTGCTTGCCTGCCTGCTTGCCTACCTGCCTGCCTTTCTGTCTGTCTGCCCCTCTATCTGCCTTTCTGTCTGTCTGCTTGCCTGTCTGCCTGCCTGTGTCTCTGTGTGTGTGTGTCTGTCGCTTCTTCCAGTCCTGTCTCCATTTTCGTTTCCTACTTAATGCTTGCCTCACACACTACGGCTTTCCTAGCAATTCCTCAACAGTTTACGAAATACTCATCTCCGCTTACTCGTACCGCAGCAAATCGCGCTACGGCGAAACTTTAAGCCGAAATAAACTCAAAAACTTATCTGTAAATATACACTGACAATCCCCTAATGTCAATATCGGTCGAGTCAAGTCTAAGTAAACCCATTTTTCGAAGTAAACATCTATCACTTTAAGTAAGCATTTTTCTTTGCTTTTCTAGTGACGTAAATATGGTCTTTCCAGTTGAACCTAAATCAATTCCAAAATACTTTTTCGATATTATTATCGTTATAATTTTATCATTATTATTATCAAACATTCATATTAGCATGAGCAATATATTCACCACTCTCATCATCTTCATCATTAATTACCATCATCTTCATCTTTGTAATCGTGTTATTTATCGGGATAGAAATCTGCCCCAACACCCACCAACAAACACTTACACTCAAACAAACACAATCATAAGCAAACAAAAACAAAAAAAGCCATCCACACAAACGAACAAACACCCCCAACCAGAACTACCAATCAGCCAAACCGAGCATTGTAATATTGCCATTTATTGAGATAAAAATCTGCCCCAACACCCACCAGGAACAGTCAACAAACACTTGCACGCAAACACTCATACACAAACAAACAAAAACAAAAACAAAAAGCCATCCACACAAACGAACAAACACCCCCCAACCAGAACCACCAATCAGCCAAGTCGAGCCGTTATCACCGGCGTTACAAAAACCTAAATCCGAATCAAAATTAAGCCGTGCGGAGCCACCCCGCTGACGTCATCGTCCGGTGCCACGACGACGGCCTGCAGCGCCATCACCTGAAACAGCTGATCGTCTACCGACAATAAATTATAAATTTACAGGTGACAGATGACTGGCGGACCTGGTGACCTGCTCTGGCGATTTTCTTGATTTTGATGTGTATTTGGATAAACAAATGTGTACGGACGTGTTAGTACTCGCTGATATGTATACGCACATATACATACATAAATATATGCACAGCTTATGCATACAGGTTCGAACATAAACGTATACGAGATATAGACATTCATGTATAAACACGCATATATATACACACCAACACACTTGGGTGTACAAACATGAGTTATGTACCAATTAACATATGTAGGGTAATCTACCTTGGTGTTAGAGGTGTGAAAACTATATGAAATGTCGACATACTGGGATTATCAGAAGGACAAAGGCACAGACACAGACACACACGCGCGCGCACGCACGCACGCACACACACACAAATGCTCACGCACACACACACGCACGCGCACACACACACACACACACACACACACACACACACACACACACACACACACACACACACGCTATAAACACTAAACAAAAACAACAAACACATTACTTACTTCATTTGTTTTACGATGGTACTTTTGCCGGACTCTCCCGCTCCTGCAAAGAAAGAAATGTGTCATTAGAACGAATGACATCATTATCAACACCAACATGAAGGCCATGGAAACAAGTTAATCACTGCGTCACGCTGTAATAAATTTGCAAAAATTATTTCCAAATAGCGGGCTTATAACAACTGGATTTATATGAACTGAATGCTGAATATATATCCACATATAAACAGGTTGTGCTAGCGGATTTATATTTGTTCATAGTTCCTCTGGCAGATATAAAAAAAAAATCAACGGATGATAAAATCGTGATTTATTTTCTGTATTGCGAATATCAAATATGCTTTTCGGTTATACATAGTAATCAGAAAATACTTTAGATGAGATGAAAGATCTGGTTTCTCATAAAGATTTATGAACAAATAAAAATAAATATGTTGCTAAGGAAGAAAAAGAAAGGGAGAACAAGATCAGGAGGAAGAGGAGGAAGAATATGTTGCTAAGGAAGAAAAAGAAAGAGAGAAGGGGGAGGAGGAAGGGGAGGAGGAAAAGGAGGAGGAAGAGGAGAAAGAGGAAGAGGAAGAGGAGGAGGAGGAGGTAGAGGAGAAGAAGGAGAAGGAGGAGGAGGAGGAGGAAAAAGAGGGTGAAGGGGTAGGGGGGGAAGAGGAGGAAGAGGAGGAGGAGGAGGAGGAGGAAGAGGAAGAGGAGGAAGAGGAGGAGGAGGAAGAGAAAGAGGAGGAAGAGGAAGAGGAGGAAGAGGAGGAGGAGGAAGAGGAGGAGTAGTAAGAGAAGGAGGAGGTAGGGGAAAGAAGAGGAGAGGAGGTAGGGGGAGGAAGAGGAGGAAGGAGGAGAAAACGTTGCAACATACGAACAAGAGAAAAGGAGAAAAGGCCACTAAATACGAAGAGAACAAACAAAGACATGACACAATCGGCACCAAAAATCCGGAAAATCCGAACCGGAATTCACGGCTCGTGCCCGCCACAAGGTCTTCACCCCCTCCCCTTCCCCCTCCCCCTTCCCATTACCCTTTTCCCAAACACTATTAATCTCCCCCTTCCCCCTGCCCTCCCCCCCTCCTCCTCCCCTTTCCACACGTCTTCGCTACCCCTTCCCCTCTCCCCCTCCCCTTCTCCCCCTTTCCCCACCTTATCACTATTTCTTCTTGCACTTACCTTTCCCTCATTTTAACCCAACCATTTTTTTTTCAAATACTAAACCATCCTTTGTGACATCAAAAAAAAAAAAAAATAACACCAAGCTTCTTTAATAATGATAATGAATGACAATGACTGTGACAACAACAACAACAACGATAACAATAAAAAAAATACACCCATAACTTAAATCCAACTTGATCACACTCCCATCAACCCCGCCGACTGATAACAATAAAAGAAAAAGAAGAAAAAAAAACTCGCCACACTCTAATGGCCAAAGTAATCCCAGAATCGCCGCCGCATCTCGCCGCCTTAATTTCTCCGGCAAACAGAGATCATCGGCGCAAATCTCCCCGGCAAACACACGCCCATCGTCCGCGAAGGAAAAGTAAATCCATTTTCTGGGGGGGAACTTCTCTTTCTTCTTCTTTCTTTCTTTCTTTTTCTCCCCCCCATCCCCCCTCCTTTTCCTTCCTCCTTCTCCTTCTCCTCTCCTTCTTCTCCTTCTCCTTCTCCTCCTCCTCCTCCTTTTGGTTCCCCCTTTTTTCAGGGAGTATGTTGACGATAGAGGTAAGAGTGCTGGGGATGAGGTAGGGGTGAAAGGAAAATGGGTAGCGCAGGAGGAGGAGGAGGAGGAAGAGGAGGAGGAAGAGGAGGAGGAAGAGGAGGAGGAAGAGAGGAGGAGGAGGAGGAAGAGGAGGAGAAGAGGAGGAGGAAGAGGAGAGGAAGAGGAAGGGGAAGGGGGAGAGAAGGAGAAACAGGAAGAGGAGGAGAGGGAGGAGGAGGAGGTCGTACAGGAATGATGGGGAGGAAGGAGCAGGTAGAGGGATAGAGGAGGGGTGAGGAGGGAGGAAGGAAAGGGAGAGGGTGTGTAGCGTGACGTGAATGGGGCTCCGTGAGCGCCAGGTGCCGTGTAGCAGGTGGTGACGCTAGCGTAACAGGTGGGAAAATGTGTGACAGGTGGTGGTGGAGGGGTAGAGGTGAAAAAAGTGGAAGAGGTAGAAAAGAAGGTGGAGTTGGAGGTGGAGGAGGAGGAGGAGGAGGAGGAGGAGGAGGAGGAGGAGGAGGAGGAGGAGGAGGAGGAGGAGGAGAAAGAGAAGAAAGAGAAGGAGGAGGAGGAGGAGGAGGAGGAGGACGCAGCAAATCGAGGCTCGGGCGCGGGCGCATAAGAATGGCAAAAGAAGAGTGCGCTGTTTCTTGGCGAAGGGCGCCGCCGTGAGGCCCTTGGTAGCGGCGTGACAAGCGGCAAGAGAAGGGCATGACGAGCTATTTGCGTCACCCTTTCGCCTTCAGAGATATCCCTTCGGGCAGGGTCACGTCATCATGTCACCCTTAAGAGATGCCTGCTTGGCCAGGATTAAGGAAGTGACACTCCAAGGGTTGAGGGGAAAGTCATGATGAAGCAAGGACACGAGGGTGCCAGGGTGATGACTCGAGGGGAAGGGAAGCAGGTGTTATCTAGCAGGTAAAGGAGGAGGAGTCTGGGAGAGCAGGTGAAGAGGTAGGGGGGAGGGGGTGGGGGAGGGGAGCTGAGAAGCGAGGGGGAGGGGGAGGGGGAGATGGGGAAAAGAAAATGCGGAAGATAACGGGAAGGAGACGGAGGATAAGCAGGTGGGGAGAAGGGGAGAGGAGAGAGGAGATAAGGAGAGGAGGGAGGAGAATGGGAAAGAGGAACGGATGGAGAGGAGTGGTGGACAAAGAGGAAGAGTAGAGAGAGGGAGAAGAGAGGCAGAAGGATGAGGGAGAAAGATAGAGAGGAGAGGGGGGAGAGGAGAGAGAGAGGGCGTAGTGCCACCTCCATGACCCGAGATGAGCGTTCCTCCCTCACCTCCCTCATGTTGCCTGCCCCTACCCCCTCCATCACGAACCGTCGCCACTCCATCACAACAGCTTGTACTCCGCTACACCTCGTCTCCAAAAATGGGTGCCGGTTTTCCTCCCTACCTCCCCCCCTTTTTTATACGAGCGTGCGAAAGAAATATATTTACTTGTCTTATCTAAAAAATAATAATAATAATAATAACGTAAATACGTTTGTGTGTGTGTGTGTGTGTGTGTGTGTGTGTGTGTGTGTGTGTGTGTGTGTGTGTGTGTGTGTGTGTGTGTGTGTGTGTGTGTGTGTGTGTGTGTGTGTGTGTGTGTGTGTGTGTGTGTGTGTGTGTGTGTGTGTGTGTGTGTGTGTGTGTGTGCGCGCGCGCGTGCGCGTGTCCAAATAAAAATTGCAGCCACAAACTTGAATATTTATAAAACTGCGCTCATCCTCATATACAAAAACGCACTCATACTCCCATGTAATAAAAAAAAAGCGCACTCACACTTGTATATAAAAACGCATTCCCTTCATACCTCTCGTTTTTATCGCGGGTATCACGTGATATCACTTACCGCTCGACACTCCAAACTTCCCCTCACCCCCCTCCTTCCCCTTCCCAATAACCTTACATTCCCCTTATTCCTCGTGCCCTCGCCGGATCCTGTGTACGGCTCTCCACCCCCCCCACCCCCATTCGTGCCCACCCCCCACCCTATGTACCCCCTCCCCCTCTCTATGTACCCCTACCCCCACTCTCATACCCTCCCCATACTGCACCCCCCTCCCACCCCATCCCTACCCCCCTACTCACATACCGTAACCGCTCAATAGCCAAGACTTTCCCCTTTATAAAGTGAAGAAAGCAGATGTGCCGCTAGCCAGAGTGTAACTTTAAATACCTGAAGAGGAAATAAAAAAAATAAGAAGAAAACAATAATAATAATCACCATTACCACGATCTCCCCCCGCGCCAAAAGCAACTATCAGTGTCATTAACAACATCACCGAGAAATTGCCCATAAATTGATACAAGATTCTCGACCGAGAAATACACACGAGGAGAAACACGTACCAGAACGGACGAAATAAAGTGGAAAACCAAAGTACTTGCCAAAACGAGGCGACGAAGTGGAAAGACCAGAGAAGAGAGAGAGAAAAAAAATATTCCGTGAGCTATTATTCGCTGTAATTAAACACGTATCGTCACTGCATGTTCTTTGGGCGTCGTGCATTTGCAACAAGCAAGTTCTTTTACGTGTCACTCCTCATGTATCTCTTGGAGTTGAGTATGTATCTTTCAAATCCTATTTCGAACCTAACAAGAGTAAAAGAGAACACTTAAACACAGCTTTGAAAAAAAATAAATAAAAAATAAACAAAATAAATTATTCAAATCAGGACCAAATCAAAAGAAACGAAAAGGAAAGAAACGGCACGAAAACAAAGAAACATGAAAAAGCGAATATGAAAGGCCACAGTGCCATGAAGAGCTCACAGGTGAAGCGCACGACAGGTACATATTGTTAACTAAATTGTATGACGAGACGGCCTGGGTACGAAAAATCATCTGCAACGAACAATGGCCGCCTTGCCAGGACTGG
>NC_051394.1:10408020-10423020 GCF_015228065.2 Penaeus monodon | reverse complement strand
GGAGCACCCGAAGCGTCTCGGGCGCGGGGCGTGAGTGGCACCGCAAGGAGGAGTCGGGAGAGGCACCGTGCCACCACCTCCGAGACGCGGCTTAGCCTTCGCCGCGTTTAATATTAACACACACGTGAAGGAGGAGTCAAAGAACTCATCAGGCAGTGCGTCCCCTCCCCTTCTCGCTTCTCTTCTCCTCTCCTTTTTCCCCCCTTTTTTCCCTTTTGCCCTTCTCCTCCTCTCTTCACCTTCTTCCTCTTTCCTTCCCTCCTCCTCTTTCACCTCCCTTTTCCCTCCTCCTTCCCTTCCCTTTCCTTTCTCCTCTCTCCCCTTCCCTTTCCTCTCCTTCTCTTCACCTTCCCTTTCCTCTCCTCTCCTTCACCTTCCCTTTCCTCTCCTCTCTTCACCTTCCCTTTCCTCTCCTCTCTCCACCTTCCCTTTCCTCTCCTCTCCTCACCTTCCCTCTCCTCTCCTCTCCTTCTCTTTCCTCGCCAGGAACACACAAACACCTTCCCCAACACAAACCTTCCCCTCATGAAAAAGAAAAAGTTCATAACCACCATAACGTCCTTATTTTACGTTCGCACCTTGAGCGCGAAAAAAAACGAAATGAAAAGAAAAAATAATATGGAAACGTAATCACCTGAGCTGTAAAGGCGACTACAGAGCACCACGCACACAACGCCCCCCCCCCCACATCCCCTCCCCCCCACAAGCCCACCAACCCCCCCCCCCACTGCTCTTTACCGTGCTCTGCGCCCTCGAGAGCCCCCATCCCTCGCCTCAACCAAGGTAAGAAAACCTGCATTGTGTTGTGTGTTTACGGAGTATCATCGTCATACCGTGTGAAATTTTTGCCTTCTGCCCGGGTTGTGGGCTCTCATGGGTGAGGTAAATGAGTGGTGTGGTGGGAGTGTGGGTGGTGTGGGAGAGTGGAGGATGTGTGGGGTGGTGAGAGGAATGATGTGGTGTGATGATGTGGTGGAGAGAGATGAGAGAGAGAGAGAGAGAGAGAGAGAGAGAGAGAGAGAGAGAATGAGAGAGAGAATGAGAGAGAGAGAATGAGAGAGAGAGAGAATGAGAGAGAGAGAGAATGAGAGAGAGAGAGAATGAGAGAGAGAGAGAAAGAGAATGTGAGAGAGAGAGAGAGAGAGTGAATGTGTGAGAGAGTGTGTGTGTGTGAGAGAGAGAGTGCGTGCGTGCGTGCGCGCATTTCGATCTGCCATGATGTCGCGCCGAATGCAACCCCCGGCGAAAAACACAACGGGAGAGAAAACATGCAGCGCCTCCCCCTCGCGATCGATGTGAAATTGTCCATCAATATTGACTGCGAGAGTTCCTATCGCATAGCAGCTGCATGGCCGTGAAGTGGCTCGGCGTCCACGAGCTCGCCGGCAGACGAACTAGGAAGCCACAGAGCTTGCAATAAACGTGGCAGGAAGAGAAAGGCGACGCGTATCGCAAACCATAACAAAAGGAAGATAAGAAAGATAAGAGAGGCCGAACGCGCGGCGCCGCAGTCCTCGCCCGCCCCAGGTATCGGCGGCTCCACAAACAAACAGTACACAACCGAGGCTTCCCTTCGCGCAACAGCCGAAAAAGGGTCAACAGAAGAGCACTTTGTTCTTCTCCAGCTCATCCTCGGCTCCGCTTGAAGCCAAAACACGGGCCAAGTGACTAAGCCTTTTAAACGACGATACAAGTGCTCAAATACGTATATACGTTCACCTGCTTACACGCGGTCTTTCACACGCATATATGGTACTCTTGTTAATGTAGTAGTATACGAATATATATATAAATATATAAATATATAAATATATATATATATATATATATATATATATATATATATATATATATATATATATAGAGAGAGAGAGAGAGAGAGAGAGAGAGAGAGAGAGAGAGAGAGATTGTGTGTGTGTGTGTGTGTGTGTGTGTGTGTGTGTGTGTGTGTGTGTGTGTGTGTGTGTGTGTGTGTGTGTGTGTGTGTGTGTGTGTGTGTGTGTGTGTGAGAGAGAGAGAGAGAGAGAGAGAGAGAGAGAGAGGAGAGACGAGAGAGAGAGAGAGAGGAGAGAGAGAGACGGAGAGAGAGGGAGAGAGGAGAGAGGAGAGAGGCGGAGAGTGGGAGAGGAGACGGAGAGAGACGGAGAGAGAGGACGAGAGGAGAGAGGGGAGAGAGAGAGAGCGTACGTGCGTGCGCACGCGCGAGCCCACTCTCGCTTATTCGCGTCCCATATCTTTATCATCTCATCTGCAACCCCTGCATGCCTCTCAATTCTTCACTCATGCCTCAAGCTTTCAGTTGACAACTCTCACTCACTCACTCACCCTCATTGCCCCTCACTCAAGCCACTTACCCAATCACTCAATTCCAATCCTATCAGTCATCCATCCACTCACTCCGTCACTCATCTACGACTTCTCAACATCGACGGAGACCATGCTACGTCGTAACAAGAAATAAACACTCGCAAATAAATAAACGCAACTTCTTTCCCCCCGACGCTCTGGCTTACCTCCACCACCCCCTCTGCTCCATCCCCCATCCCCGTGCCTCATGCCCCCCCCCCTCTCTCTGCCCCAAACCAGAACCCTCCTACCGACAACATACCCCGTGACCCACGCCCCTCTCCCCTCCCCTCCCCCACTCCCTCCAGCGCTCCAAGGCATCCTGTGCCCCACCCCCCTGGCAGAGCCCTGGCTTTCATCAGTAGACCTACGTCAGGTATGCGTGGGCGTCGGGGCGGGGGCAGCGAGGGGCGGCACCGACAGCACAGAGCCTGTCATTGTTCCTAGCAACAGCAGCCATCTGTCTGAGCCGTCGGCACTTTCTCTACTTCGAATATGTGGCTTTATTTGGGGCCGAATAGTTAAATGCCTAGCTCTTTTGCGGGATGGGGGGTTGGGATAGGCATGTGTTTGTCTACTTGTTCGCCGGGATCTGGAGTTGGTGCTCCCATCTGTATGTAAACAGTGCGGGTCTGTTTGTGTTGGACTAAGTTTGTGTTCCTGTCAGAGGAGGTGCAGCGAGTCACTTCTTATGCTAATGAAATACGACTATGATTTCATTGTCGGTGTTATGGTACTTTGAGGAAGTAGAAGAAAAAATGAAGAAGAAGTAGAAGGAGGAGAGGAAGAAGAAGAAGAAGAAAGGAGGAGAGGAAGAAGAGGAAGAAGAATGGTTTATCCGTCTTCCTTTCTAAATACATGGCATAAACATGTTCTCGAACCTCCTTGGCAGGTTAAACCTTCCTAAGGTAATGTCACCCTACCATCACCTTCTCACCCTTACCCCCACCTCCGCCCTCACCCTTCATAGCGAGGGGGACTACGGGGGAGGTTCTCGTGCATGAGACGCGGTAAGCTAGCCATCCTGCGACATGAGGCAAAACTATGAGAGGCCCCTCGTTGCCGGAGTACTTGCGCGTCCCTTGCCATCCTCATAAGCGGTTCCTGTTGCACCACTCTGGCTCCGGGCTGCCACCTCCCCCCCTCACCCTCACCCACGCCAACCCTGCAAGGCTCTACCGGCCACTGTCTGTTGCATGGCAGCAGGACATGTTGCAAATCTCCGTCCAGACAGGGAGACTTGGCTTATCGGGCACACAAGGCGGAACAACACAGAGAATATTCTATGAGTCAACAGAATCAACAGCACATGCATCCATGGCACGGAAGGATCATTGCAGAATATAACCACAGGGACTACGTTCTGCTCTCGCTCTCGCTCTCTCTCTCTCTCTCTCTCTCTCTCTCTCTCTCTCTCTCTCTCTCTCTCTCTCTCTCTCTCTCTCTCTCTTTTACTCCTCTCTCTCTTTCTCTCTCTCTCTCTTACTCTTCCACTCTCCCTCTCTCACTCGCTCTCATCCCTCCTTTCTCTTTCAATTTGTCCTCTATCACCCCTCCCCTCCCCGTTCCCTACCCTCCCCCCCCCCCCACATTAGAAAAGTAAATCCCCAAAAAATCATTGCACAAAAAAGAAAAGAAGAGACGATACTAAAAAAGAAAAGAGAAAAAGGAAATGACAAAAAAGAGAAAAAAAGAAGAAAAAAGAAAAAGGAGAAAGCACGAAGAGAAAAAAGAAGAAAAGAAAAAAGATAACGAGAAAAAAAGAAAAAAAATGAGAAAAAGAAGACCAGAGAAAAAAAAAGAAACCAGAAAAAGAAGAAAAAGAGAAAAATAAAAAGAAAAAAAGGCAACATCCGGTTGCGCATTCACAACAAGGCATTTCTTCATACGGTAAACACAAAGCGTATCGTTTGTTTATCCTCCTAGCGCGTCCGCCTCCGACAAACCCAGATACAAGGCCGCTGGCGAGCCTCTGATTAATGAGGAATCTGTTAGGCTGTGATGCCGAGCACATCAAGATCTGAGGTGGAATCTGCTGTGCTCTGATGTGGAGGATAGCGAGGTGTAATGTGGAGGATAGTGAGGTCTGATGTGGAGGATATCGAGGTCTAATGTGGAGTATATCAAGTTCTAATGTGGAGTATTTCAATATCTGATGTGGAATCTGTTGTGCTCTGATGTGGAGTGTATCAAGACCTAATGTAGAATCTGTTACGGTCTGATGTGGAGGCTATCACGATCTGATGTGGAATCTGCCGTGTGTTAATGTGGTATGTACCAGGTTCATCGTGTAAATTCATTAATGTGGATGTATATCATGTTTTCATTCCCGTGGAATCTATTATGCGCTAATGTGGAATATGTTTTAATTTATGTGGAATTATCCATATTTCCCGTGGAATCTATTATATTTAATTTTGAAATACATCACTGTGGTATCAAACCTTTTATGTTTAATGTGTAAGTTATACATCTTACTGTCGAAAATATGTGGAATCAATCAAGGTTTAATGCTTTGATGTGAAACATTTAAGGTTTAACATGAAATACAGACAAGAGAGATTTACAGTTCTAGTGTAGAATATATCAACCTATAAGTGGACTCAATTACGTTTTAATGTGAAATCTACCGAGCTTTGATATGGAATATATTAGGATTCATAGTGTAAGCGACCAAACAATGTCGACCCTAACAAGCTCTAACATTATGCGAAGGGACGATCCGCTGTAATATCAATTCCTTCTGATGATCTCGACAAAAAAGAACTAGATCAGTGTTATCATCATCAGGGCGAAAGAAGAGTGTTTTTGTAAAGTCATACTCTTGACTTTTGTTACCTGAGAGAGAGAAAAAAAGTTAGATGAATTGAATACTCTCCGCGGATGCCTGGGTTAAAAAAAAAATGTTTATATCATGACTAACAAAACCGTATCAAACTCCATCTCGTTCCAAAACACAACAACACAATAAATCAATAGGAATAAATAATTCCAAGTGCCGTCGGTTTATAAGCACCTTCTCAATCTTTCCTTCTCTCTCAATCTGACTCAAACCTGCAACTGCACGATCATCACTCTCACTCTTGGACTCACTCTCACGATTCTTTTCTCCTCTTACTCGCACTCTCACTCTCACGCGTATTTTTACACTCACATGCATTCCCATCATCACACACAAAAAAGACACAAATACAGACAACAGATAGACAGAGAGAGAGAGAGAGAGAGAGAGAGAGAGAGAGAGAGAGAGAGAGAGAGAGAGAGAGAGAGAGAGAGAGAGAGAGAGAGAGAGAGAGACAGAGAGAAAGCATATCCATTTCATCCCTGCAAAAAAGGAGCAGCAGCGCCGATCGTCCGCGCTGTACAAAAACAAGAGAGCACCTTCAGACCCGAACTCCAGGGCCTCGCTGAACCACTAAGAGCTGAAGAGTTTAATTCGAACGTAAGCGAGGGGAAGATAAGCTGCTTTTCGATTCTAAGAATGCCAATGTGTATCCGCAAAACGCTATCAAGGGGGAGAGAGAGGAGGGAAGGCGGGGGGAGGGAAGGCGGGGGGAGGGGAGTGGAGAGGGAGTGGGTGAGGAGGGAGCGGAGGGAGCGGAGGGAGGGGGAGAGGAGAGGAGGGAGGGGGAGAGGAGAGGAGGGAGGGGGAGGAGAGAGGAAGGAGAAGGGAAGGAGGGAGGGAGAAGAGAAGGGAGAGGAGTGGAGGGGAGAGGGATCAGGGGAGAGGGATGAGGCGAGAGGGAGACGAAAAGGAGTGAACGGAAAGGGAGAGGAAAGGGAGAGGGGAGGAAAGGAAATAGCCTAAGTGGCGTGGCGGGGAGAACTCGGGATAATGAAGTAGGCCTATATGCGGATCAAAAGGAGAAAATCCTTCCTTCCAAAATGCAGTGCGTTAATGGCTGCCGGTCGACAGAGCTGCGTTACGGTGTCTCGCGTCACTGTGGCTCCCGGCATCTGCATCCTGACCCCTTGAGAGCCACATGTGTCCATCCTCACGTGTTTCTTCTAACCCCTCCCCCCTCTATCCCCTCACATACCCCACATACCCTCCTCCACGATAATCCTACCCCCTACCTCTACCAACACCCTTTGCCCCTACCCCTCATACCCTAAATCATACCCTACCCATCCTCTTCCCTACTCTATTCCCCCATCCTAACCACTCCCCCCTCTCCCTTCTCCGCTCTTCCCTCTCTCCCTTCCCTCCCCATCTCCCATCTCCCCTCTCCCCTCCCCCTCTCCCTTCCCCCTATTTCGCGATACCTCCTAAGAATCTGAAATCTGAATCTGACAAACACAATGCCGCTATGAATAACACGCAGACACTGCAGAGTGAATGGAGAAATATACACTTTAAAAGCAATGTCTATATATAAAAAGGGTTCGATCGTGTGGCGTGGTGGCCCAAAATAACTAAAAACTCAAGCACATGCATTCCCGTCTGTGAATATCGAAGTACCCCTGAAATCCATACAGCCTTGGACCACAGGCGAAGATAGCAGACGAAGATCCGAGGTGGAGTTTGCACGAAGAGGAAAGGGGAAGTGACATGAAAAATACATATATACAAAAAAAAATCAAAACCTAAAAAAAAAGAGACAGATGGAGAAAGAAGAAAGTGAAGAAAAGGCAAGGAGAAGAGGAAAAAGAAAGGCAGACGCAGAACATGGGCAGAGTAAGAGAATGGATGAAATGAAGCGAAACGACAGATGAAAAGAAGGGGATAGAAAGAAAAGAAAGAATCTTGAGGAAGAAATGGAACAGAAGAAAAGAAGGGGGTACAGGAGAAGGAAAAGAAAGAGGAAGAAATGAGGCAGAGTAAGAGAAGAGCGAGGAATGAAAGACGAGACGGGAACGTAGGGAGAGAACCTAGTACGCTCGCCATGTGCAGATGAGCAAGTGTGAATCCGGACGGTAAGGTAAGGATAATGCCGGGATATATTATGTAAAAAGAGGCATTATATGGGAGGTGGGATGGGGAAGGGCAAGAGGGAGAGAGGAGGGGGAGAGGGAACGGGAAGACGGGGAGGGACAGGTGGGAGAAGGAAGGGAAAGAGGGAGAGAGGTGGGAGGGATGGGGAAGAGAGGCAGGAGAGGGGGAGGGGAAGGGGGAGTGAGGAAGTGGAAGAGAGGAAGGAGGAGGAAGAGAAAAAGAGAGATAAAGAGAGAGAGAGAGAGAGAGAGAGAGAGAGAGAGAGAGAGAGAGAAGAGAGAGAGAGAGAAGAGAGAGAAAGAGAAAAGAAGAGAGAAGAGGAAAGAGAGGAAAGAGGAAGAAAAAGAAGAAAGAAGAAAGAGAGATGGGGGGGGGGCAGAGAGAGAAGAAAAAGAGGAAGAGAGGAGAGAGGGAGGGAGAAAGAAAGAGAAAAGAAGGGAAGGAAGCGAGAGGGAGGCAGAGGGAAGAGAAGAACAGGAAGGGGAAGATGAAGAGAGAAAAGGGAAAGGGATATAGGGAGGGGATGATGAGAGAGAGAGAGAGAGAGAGAGAGGGAGAGGGAGAGGGAGAGGGGAGGGAGAGGGAGAGGGAGAGGAGAGGGAGAGAGGAGAGAGAGGGAGAGGGAGAGAGGAGAGAGAGAGAAGAGAGGGAGAGAGAGAGAGAGAGAGGAGAGAGAGAGAGAGAGAGAGAGAGAGAGAGAGAGAGGGAGAGAGAGTGAGGGGAAGGGATGGAGAGACGTGGCAGACAGACGTCACAGGGGAAGGCTATTTATAGAGAAGACCTGACGAGCCCCTTGTTTCAATAAACAAACCTCCCGACACCCGAGTTCAGGCGAGATGGATCCCTCGCTGGCGGGATAATGCCACCCTTGCTTCAAGCTATCGGCGGGGGCTACAGTACACGCCGGGCTACGAACCCGGCTACACGCTGGGCTACACGCTGGGGCTATCCGAATCCCTTCATCGTTACCGCTCCCCACAATTCATCAGTTGGATGAATGATAAGCAGTAAATGAATGAATGAGTATCCGCGAGTAGTATGAATATCCCGAGAGTAGTATGAATGAGGGATGTAGTTCCCGTGTGCGCGTGCGTGCGTGCGTGTGCGCGTGCGTGCGTGCGTGTGCGCGTGCGTGTGCGTGCGTGCGTGCGCTTGAAAATCCAGAAATCAGAGTGACAAACAGCAAAGCACGACCGCCACTGCAGCACAAGCACGGAGGCAAGTGACGACTTCCGCCCACCGTGGCTTTTGTGCTGCTCGGCTCTCTCCGGCGCGGGATTTGTGACTTCCCCTCAGGAATACGTTCGTTCATTCGCACCGAAAGAAGCCTCATCATTTATTCCCGATAACGGAGGGATGGCCCGTCATACATGCCCGTTGCTCGAGTGGAAACGCTTATCGACCTATTATGGAAACGACCTATGGCGCGTTCCCTGGATGACCCCGCTGATATACGCGGAAAGATGTCTACGTCTCTACGGCTGTCGTGACGTCAAGGAACAGCTGCGCTTCTGACGTCAATTACCAACTCACTCAGTCACCTGAAGAAGTACTCTCTCCCTCACACTCCCTCCCCACTTTTTCTCTCTCTCTCTTTCTCTTTCTCTTTCTCTCTCTCTCTCTCTAAAGGGGGGGCATACATATATGAGTATGTGTGGATCCATGAGCACCTGTGTGCAAGTGTATACAGTTAACTGTGTAGATCCACGGATTTTAAAATGTGTTTACCCAGAAAAGGAAATTAAAATTCGCAAGAGCCACACATGTTAAAACCAACAGTTGCAGTCGCGACGACAGACAGGACTAGATATCCAAAAGAAAAAAGTTTCAATCCGCAGTAATAAAAAAATCCACCACTTCAAAACAAATAAAATTAAATAAAAATAAAAATATAAATAAAAATAAAACAAAACAAACACGCAGGTAGACAGGCACACAAACAAAAACCCAAACCGCAATAATGGCACAAGTGACATCTTGCAAAGCCAGGGTTGACAACAGTCGCGGCGAAATGAGGCCACAGGTGTTCCGAGCAGGTGTTTCCATCCCGGCTGACAACACATGCGGCCCGCACCGACAGTAGAGAGCGCCTGCAACGCCCTTGTGCCCAATGCATAACAATACTAGGTGCCATATATCGCATACCAAATATAGCGATATTGGGTGTCATACGTATCGACATCAGGTGCCATATAGCGCATACCAAATATAATGATATTAGGTGTCATACGTATCGATATCAGGTGCCATATAGTGTATGTCATTTATAGCGATGTTCGGTGTCATATATAACGATATCACCTGATAACATAACGTTACCAGGTGTCATATATAACAGCATCAGGTGCCATACATAATCATGTGTCTCGTATACAGCGATATTGGGTGCCGTGCAGACGCCATACGTAACAGTATCAGATCCCATATAAAACGATATCAGGTGCCATAAATATAACAATATCAGTCGCCATATATAACGACACAAGGTGCCATACACAACAATACAAGGTGCCATACATAACAATACAAGGTGCCACACATAACGACACAAAGTACCATACATAACTACATCAACTGCCAACCAATGTTTATAAGGTGGCACAAAATGTTATCGGATGCCATACATATACAAACACCCAGCAGATAATGCAGAGTACTAACACCGACTCCTTTTACATAAACATTTCATTCAACGTATCATTTCATTAATTCACAATCGAACCTCAACTGAAGCTGAAGTTAACGAAAAAAACGCTGGGTTAAGATCATAAATGTATCCCGTCAGGTGTTTATGTTCACACAACTGTCTCCTTTTAACGAGATGACGTGGATAAGGTGAATGTATACATACAAGGTCTATATATACATATATAGACCCAAACAAGGACACGTTAAAATCAAATCTATTGAACTTTCATTAGTTAGCAACCGCTCGAATCGCAAGCCTCCGGGCTAGTACAGTGGTAACGTGTCGGCCTCTCATCCGAGGGGTCGGCGGATCGCGCCACCCCAGGCGCAGAGAATATGCAATTGTCGCCCGGAGAGTTACTGCTGTGGTGGGCACCACGGCGGGTAAGAGACTAGGTTCAGCCGAGTCAGCAACCAGCTGATACACAACAGTGAGCGAGTCGCATTAGTCGACACAGGCCGGGCTCCCCTCATAGCCCGGGCGAGGCTAAGCTTCGCATATCGGACTTATCCTTAACCTTAGCTCGAATCGCCAGAAAGTTTTCTTTCTTTCTTTTTTCTCTTTCTTTTGCATTTTCAATTTAAAACAAGTTAGTGCACTTGCACGAAAAAATGGAAAAAAAAAAAAAAAAAAAAAAAAAAAAAAAAAAAAAAAAAAAAAAAAAAAAATATATATATATATATATATATATATATATATATATATATATAATATATATATATATATATATATATATATAAACAATTCCTTACTTCCGAGTTACGTTATGATTCCATTAATAATCAATAAAAATAACGAGAGATCCCAAACAAGATTACACTTGAATTAAAACTCTGACACAACAAACTGATGGAATTAAACATCAAACATTTATTCGTGTAGACGAACAGCTTTAAAGGGCACAGAACAAAGTCTATAAATCTCCAATCTGGCATGAACTAGTTGAACTTTTCTGAACATCTGCACAAACATCGCATTTTGCTTCCTTTGCATGACACGGGAAGTCGTTCGATTTTGCTCTCCCTTAAGAAAGTCGTCGCTGCCTCACCTGTCACGAAAAGCTGGCAGTCGTTGTGTGTGTCCCCTAGCTGTCACGTACCCTTTTTATTTGTTTTCTTTCGTTTGTCACGCGACATCCCAACAACGTTTTCAGTTTGTTTGTTCTTTGCAAACATACCGTCCCTTCACCCTCTATACGTCACGGGGATAAGTGTAAGGTAGACCTATGTGATTAGTTTCTTATCCTCTCTAAGTCTAAACAATGAATGACACACACAAAAAAAGTATTTTCTGGTCTCCAAAGCTCTTACTTCAAAAGGCTCACCCCCAAGCTCTCCCCTTTCCGTGCCCCATAATCTCATAAACCTGCGAGAGTGACCAGGCCGCAAAAACATTTATAAACAGGGAGATTACACAAACTTCTGAGGCGGCGATACTAGCGGCAATCCGCATTTATAGCCAAAACAATAACCATTACCGGATTACGAAGCCAAAAAGTGAAGCGAGGAAAGCGAGGCGAGAAGGGGAAGACCCACGAAGAGGGGGGCGTGTCATAACAATCGACGAAGCCCTACCCTCTCCTTCCCCTCCGTCTCCCTCCGCCCCACCCCCTTCCCCTGCCATCCCCCTCTGTCTCCCCCACCCCCTTCCCCTGCCCTTCCCCTTCTGTCTCCCTCCGCCCCATCACCTTCCCCATCGTCTCCCTCTGCCCCCCCCCCTCTGCCCCCTGTCCCTGCCCACCCTCATCGCCTCCTCCTACCTGTCCCACGCCAGCACCCCGACCCCAAGGTGTGGGGGGAATTATATGCTACTTGATACCAATGAACGGATTATTATAATGAAGATCTGGGAGTACTAAGGTGTCGTGAGAGGATCCAGCACGGGATTCTATGCTATTTACATAAACGTCCGTCTCTTGTTTACCTTACGTCACAAACACGTCCTCATTATTCTTATTATCGTCTTATTATTCGATACACTTCGTCAGAAATACAGTTGGGCGGTTCCGATGTAACATTTCTTGTTGGCGTTTTAACCGAAAAGAAATGATAGTTATTCGGACATTCATCTTGTGTATACCAATTATAATCGGCATTATAAAGGTTCGTAATCAGTTTATGTTTGTTTCTGTACAGATTTCCAAAATGCAAATCGGAAAAACAAAATCAATAGGCCTACATCTACACCAGCAAGCATCAAAAACAGCCTGAATGAGTCCAACGAAACGGATCGACGCGAACCATCGGCGACCGCAAGCACACCCGTGACAAGTGCGTGGAGTCGCGGAGAAGGGGGGGAGCAGGGAAGGAAAAGCGAGGAGGGGGGCGGGGGTAGGGGGTTACGCAAGGGATCCTTCCGTGACCGCTGACCGGCGTGGAAAGTGGGCCGCGAACACACGCGGTCGAGCCTCATCGGAGGACCATTAGACTAAACTTCTTCTACACTCTAAGAGACGGGGAAAGCTGAAGGGACTGGGACGCGAGCAAGACAAAGAAAGAAAAATAACTATACTATATTTGGGTTATGTAGAGCTCTCTTTCTCTTTCTCTCTTTCTTTCTTTCCCTCTCTCTCCCTCCTTGCTTCCCTCTCCGACGTCCCCTTCCACGGCTCTCCCTGCGTCCCTTTCTCCGACCCAAAATCCCGCGTCACTTGCCTTCCCTTCCGCGCCCAATACAGGCCTCAGGTATGTCCTCTAACCTGCCATTACACCCATGCCCGCCCGTCCGCCCGCCCGCCCGCCCCAGGGTACAGCGGCGACTCGCGTATAACGGACTCCGCTGTCCCTCTCACTCCGCGGGCTGTCTTGCCTTTCTGCGCTGGACATGCACGAGTTTAAATGGCCACGCCACTCCTGCCTCCTCAATGCCCCCTACCTCCTATGCCCCATGTCCCTTGCCTCCCCCCTACCCTTCTGGTCTATCCCCTCTCCCCCACCCCTACACCCACCGTTATCTATTCCAACACCACCCACAAATATCTAGGCAACTAAGCTAAAATCCTGATCAGTTGCGACAAATAACAGTTCTAGCATGAGTAAAGATGCGAGTCTGCATCCCGAGTGCAGCGATAACACTTACAATAAATCAATAAGAATACGTAGGAAGTTGATGCAATTTCTCCGTCAAGTTTCGGATTAATAACCTTTGCATACAGGTGCAAAATCTTCGTCTACTTTAATATGCAAAGCCTCATCATTACCTGCGGTAGACACTTCCATGATTCATCCTAACGAGGCATGATTACTCAAACACGGCAACGCTTTTCGACCAAAAATCGACGACTTAATCATGCAAAAACGAGGTTGCTTACATTTCCTCTCTCTCGCTATAGATATACATAAATCATGACAACGTCAAGTACGCTGGCATCGTCATGCACAGCTTCGCCTGTGGATGGAAATACCCTTTTCAAAAAAAAAATAAACAAATCACTAAATAAAAATAAAAAGGGCCTCAGTCAGGAGCGGCAACAGAGGCCGAAACAAACCTGTTTATGTAACGTCACCCTGTCGTGTTACCCAACGCGCGCGCAGCCTGGTCGTAACAAACGCATAACAAACACGTGGACACAGACAAGGAGGAAAAAAATGGGGGGAAAAGGATGGAAGATGAGAGGGAGGGCGAGATGACAAAGAAAGAAAGACAGAAAAGGTAGAAATGAACCGAAAAAGAAAAAAGAAAAGGGAAAAATGAAAGGAAAAGGAAGGAGGGAAGGAGGGAAGGAGGGAGGAAGGCAGGAGAAGGAAGGAGGGAGGGAGGGAGGAGAGGAGGGAGGGAGAAGGGAAGGGGAGGGAGGGAGAGGGGAGGAAGGGTGGGAGGGAGAGGGAGGGGGGGGGCGGAGGGAGGAGAGAGGAAGAGGAGAGAGGAGAGAGAGAGAGAGAGAGAGAGGAGAGGAGAGAGAGAGAGAGAGAGAGAGATTGGGAAGGCAGAGAGAGAGAGAGAGAAAGAAGAGGAAGAAGAGAAAAAAAAAGAGAGGAGAGAAAGAGCGGAAGAGTAGAATGCAAAGAGGAGGGGGGAGGAGATAAGGGAGAAGGGCAGGAGGGGAGGAAACGGGGAAAACGGACCGAGGAGATGGAAGATGTACGAGCCAGCCAGAGACCTCGAGGCCTTGTGAAGATTCGGAAGAGGCACGGAACGAGACGAGATGAGGAGACGAGGAAAACAGGAGGGAAGAGCAGAGCACGCGATGCGTGGGAGGGGGAGGGAGGGAGGGAGGGAGGACGAGGGGGAGAGAGGGAGGGAGGACGAGGGAGGACGAGGGTCGGGGCCTGGGCGAGGGTCGGGAGGGAAGACCCGCAAGTAGTCAGAGAGCAGAGAGCTGAGAGAGATAGAGAGAGAGACGAGAAGAGGAAGAAAGACGAATGCATGATGATGAGAGATGGGGAAAATGCCCAGAGGAGAAAAAGGAGAAAAAAAAACGAGGAAAACGCATACATAAAAAAAAAGAAAAATGGAGAGAAAAAGCGGAAGAATAACACATGCAATAAAAGAGAGAGGAGGAGAAATAAAAGGAAAAGGCCAACGAAGTCAGAAAAAGAAAAACGAAAAACCGACCCGAGGGATTGGAAGTGTCCGCGCCCAACGCCAGCCCTCACACATCCTCCGCAGGCCTCTTGTGACACCTCTCTCGGGATACAGATGGCACGGAACATGACACGGTGTGACACAGACGACATACACCATGCGCGGGGAAGCTCACCCTTACCCCCTTCCCCCCATCCCCCTCCTCTCTCACTCTCCCAGGGGCGTGTCATCGACTACAACCCGGGGATCACTGTCTTCCCCCCCCTCTCCCTTTCACCCCCTCCCCCTCCTTCCCCCTCCCACCTTCTTCCCGACCCCTCTGTGCCTCAACTCCTCTCTACTCGTACTGTAATTATGGAGGAAACAATTTGCGAATTTCCATATTTTTTTCTTTTATAAGTTGATTTATGCTCCCTCCCTCTCTTGGTTATTGTCTCACTGACTCATTCTCTCTCTCTCTCCCTCTCTCTCCCTCTCCCTCTCTCTCTCTCTCTCTCTCTCTCTC
>NC_051394.1:10400957-10407920 GCF_015228065.2 Penaeus monodon | reverse complement strand
AGGATGGGTCCAAGGGGGAAAGGGGGGGAAGGGGGGGGGTACGAGAGGAGGTGGGGGGGGGGCGAAGGAGCAGTATCAGGACTCTGGTAGGGACAAAGCAGCCGGGGGCGGGGAGGATAGCCAGGACTTTGTGAGGAACAGAATAGGTAGGTTGGTGTTGAGGAATAGAAGGGTCCAGCTACGGGAGATGAAATGGGCAAGGGAAAACAGGCTTTAGGGACAGACAAGAGAAAGGCAGTAGCCCTTGGCAAGCAGGGTTTAGAGGCAATTAGCGACCGCTGGAAAGCAGGGAAGGAACCATCGAAAGCAGGGAGAGGGGGTCAGGATTAAAGGGCCCAGGTTTGAGTCATCAAGAAGAAATATGAAGGGCATACACACATAATGCACAGAGACATACATATAGACGCTTTTTTCTTTTAAAAAAATGTATATATTATATAGTATATATTAATATATAAATATATGTGTATATTTTTATGTATATATATAAATATATATGTGTATATTTTTTGTATATATATAAATATATGTGTATATATATGGTATATATATGTATATTATATATATAAATATATATGTTTTATATATATATATATATATATATATATATATATATATATATATATGTATATATATATATATACCATATATATATTACATATATATATATATATAATTTTATATATATATATATATGTGTTTTATATATATATATAATATATATTATTATATTATATATTTATATATATACTATTTATATTTATATATATACATAAATATACACATATATATTTATATATATACATACATATACACATATATTTATATATATAATATATACTATATAATATATACATTTATATATAGAAAATGCGTCTATATGTATGTCTCTGTGCATACATGTGTGTATGCCCTTTCATATTTCTTCTTGATGACTCAAACCTGGCCTTGAATCCTGACCCCCCTCTCCCTGCTTGCTGATGGTTCCTTCCCTGCTTTCCAGCGGTCGCTAATTGCCTCTAAACCCTGCTTGCCAAGGGCTACTGCCTTTCTCTTGTCTGTCCCTAAAGCCTGTTTTCCCTTGCCCATTTCATCTCCCGTAGCTGGACCCTTCTATTCCTCAACACCAACCTACCTATTCTGTTCCTCACAAAGTCCTGGCTATCCTCCCCGCCCCCGGCTGCTTTGTCCCTACCAGAGTCCTGATACTGCTCCTTCGCCCCCCCCCCACCTCCTCTCGTACCCCCCTCCCTTTCCCCCCTATGGAGATCCAACACCATCGAATCCCTTGCAACATAACCCCTTAACGACCTTTTCGAGGCTCTCTTCCCTATCGCTGTCCTGGCTACACAATCCCCTTATTACTATCCAAATTAAGCTGCTGACACCGCATTCCCCTTATGCCATCTGCCCGTACCCCTTCACCCCCCTCACCCCCACCTGCCCCTTTCCGAATCTGCCCCTCCCAAGTCAGCTGTCCCAGCTCCAGTGCTGCTTAGCGAGCTTTCCCCGTCACCCTCCAGATGGCACCACCCACGCTACCCTCGCCAGAAAGTCGGCGATGGAGTCTTATAGATGTCTTTGCGTTCCTCTATAAAGGGTTTTATGGAACGTTGGCTATTTCCAACACAATTAAACAAGGCGACATCATTTACGGATTTTTAACTTGGGTGACCACGCCCATCTGGATGACTTGCGCATGATTGTGCCACGCCAGTTGTGCCGGCGCCCGTAAGATGGGCGTCCAGCCCGAGGCTTCCGCACCTCGGTTCGGGGCACCACAGTAGCGTTGGACGCCCACGAATGCTTCATGGGTTTTGCTCCACAAGCAATGCATTACCAATGACGGTTTCAACCTTTCGGATACTTACCCAGTAGCAATAACTTAATATCTTTGGCAGCCTGGATGCCATCCTCCTTCAGGTGCTTCTCGATCTGTTTGCTGCGGGCCTGCGCGGCCCGCTCTTCCGCAGACATGGCACAGCCCATGGTTGCGGTGTCGGGTGGCGCTCCTCACCGACCTGGCTAGACGGTCCTACCGACCTCCACCACACAACACAGTGGCAGCGCCACAACTGTACCACACTACACCACTCACACACACACGCCACGGAAGAAGGGCAGCGAGGATCCGCAGCTAAGCCTAGCGCACTGCACACTGAGGTGTGTAGCTGCGCGCACCCTGCCAGCCACCACCATCTCGACCCACGCTCTTTGATTATCATTCGATGTTAAAAAGCTATCTGATTTTTCCCGAGTATTTGTTTGTTTAATATCAACACGAAATGCGCTAGTGTAGCTATCAATACAATCAATACATCCAAGTTTTCTCTAAAAAGTACAATATAATCATGTTATTATCCAAGTCTGGTTGTTGAAGTATCCCCTTGCCTGCGAAGCGCACGCGCACCGATCGCCACGCGCAACAGTTTCACATGCGGATTTATACTGCTATAATTTTCCTAACCCAAACCCGCCTTTTGTAGCCTTAACATCTTACAGAAACACGTGCAAATCATAATGGATTCCTCAAACGTCAATCAATCACAGAAAAATACTATATGGACTCAGACGAAAATAGGTCTTTATAAGCGAAATGAGCATCAGTTAGGGCTGGGCAGCGCACCAGTGTTACCACCGAGGAGGTAGTAGTTTATGTTATACGATAAGGAATATTCATATGTATTTCATTATTTCATAGATTGCGATATGTTCATGTTGAACGATTATATTCAAGTACAAATCTACCACTAAAATTCATAATTAGAAACAAGGTAACAGTAACTGTATGCCTTCTGTCAACGATAATAAACCTAACGATCGATTTTATTTTTCTGCACCGAAAATTTTACAGTATTTCTATTAATTCCGACTGAGCATCTTTATAACAAATCTCCGACAGCAGATTACATGGATGACCATATTCTCAATCTCTTATCGCAAAGAATTCCATCTTTTAAAGAATTTCCTCACCCAAGGCGAAAATAACTAATTCTTAACTTTTGTCATCACAATTAAGTAAACGGCAAACGCCATGGTATAGACCATTAGATCATACAAAACAAAATAGGCATTTCCAGTGTACTCATATCGTGTAAAAATTATTAAAATAAAATAAATTAGTACATACAGATCGACAGACAAAAATACACATCGACTCTTATCAAGATTATTATTAAATCCAAGTTGCTTCCGTAAACATTACTTAAAACAGGAAATGGAAGAAAAAAATCTTACCAGTAACTTCTTGAATTAAAATCTCGTTTTTTTTCAAGAACTGTGAGTTCGTTGCTAGATATGCAACATCACTACCAAGGAAGTGTTAGAATTCAAGGAGCAAATGGTAATTAGCTTACCCATAGCTAATAGGCACATTATTCACTGAACTTTCAAAAACTGGTTAATGAAAACCGACGTGTGCGTGTGCAATGATATTAAAAATTATAATAATGGTAATGATAATGATGATAACGATGGTACTGACAATGATTATGATAATAATGATGGCATTACAATACCAACAATAATAATGCTCACAATGATTATGTCTATATTGATAATAATGATGATGACAATAACAACAATAATAATAATGGCAACGATAATGATAATCATGATTATAACGATAACTGATAATAATTCTAATGTAAATTACCATTACTGTGGAAATAACAATGGCAAAGAAAAATACAATGATAATTACCATAATAAAAATAATGAACACTACTAATAATGATAATAGCAAAAATAATGTATGAAATAATGATGATGATGACGATGATGGTAATAACGATGATATAGATTATAGTTATGATGATGATTAGGATGATAAATATCAATATCACTATGAATAACAATAATAATGGTAATGATAATTTCTGACAAATAAATATTAATAATCTCATTACTAAAAATAACAATATCAATGGTCATGATAACAATAATGATAACAATAATAACAACAATAAAAAGCAATGATAATAGTAATAATAAAATTGTTACGTTATGATAATAATAATAATAATAATAATAATAATAATAATAATAATAATGAGAATGATAATAGTAAAATAATGATAATCATAATAATATTCATAATGATAATACTAACAATAACGATAACAACAATGATGATGATGACGATGACAATAATAAATGTAACAATGATAATATTAATAACAATAACAAAAACAATGACGATGATGATAAAAATGATAATAAATAATAATGATATAAAAAAAAAAAAACAATTACAATAGTAATAATGATAATGAATAATGGCAATAGTAGTTATCCTAACAAAAATAATAATATTATTATCAACAACTATAATAAAATAATAACAATAACAACAACGAAGTAATAATAATAATAATAATAATGACAACGAGAACTATAATGATAATGATGACAATAATAACAAAGATATTAGTAATAATAATAATGATTATAACAACATTAATAACATTAATAAATTAATAATAATAATAATAATAATAATAATAATAATAATAGGAATAACAATAATAATAATATAAAAATAATAATAATAGCATGACATTAGTAAAGATATTGACGACAACAATAATACCAATGAAAATTGTGATATCAAAGTAACACTGATAAAAATGAAAACACCAATAAGAGCAGTAGAATTAACAATAACAACAACAATAATAATAATAATAATAATAACAAATCAAATAGTAAAAATAAAATTAATAATAGTAGTAGTAGAAGTGATGATCATCATGATCATCATAATGATAATGATTATAATAATAATAATAATAATAATAATAATAATAATAATAATAATAGTAATAATAATAATCATTATAACGATGATGATGATGATGATTATTAATATTATTATCATAAATCATAATCATAATAACAATTATAATAATGTATATATCAAAGACTTGTATTCTTACGCACACGTGGCGGTTGGGGGGGGGGGGTTATGCACGCACGCTCACATACATACATACACATACACACGCGTGCGCACACACACGCATGCATAGATATGTAGATGATGCATCAATAAACAAATAAATACAACCATGAATCATAAAGAAAACTTCTCACCAATATTTTTCTAACACATACAAGAACGTAGTTGCAATGTAAGCACTTTATAGAACGCCTGCCCGATAAAACCGGATAAAACACTTAACATCCACCATTCTCAGCCAAGGCTTTTTCCCCTGAGGTTGACGTACCCTTTTCCCCTGGGGTTGCCATACCATCCCTTTTCTCCGGGCTTGCCACCGCCTTCTTTTTTCTTTTTTTTTTTCCTTGGGAGGGCCATGCCTTTCCCTTGGAGTCGCCATCTCTTTCCCTGGGATCGCAAAGCCTTTCCTACCTTGGGGTTGCCATGCCTTTTCCCTGGGATCGCCAAACCCTCAAAATATTATACAAATCAATTTCCCAAATCTGTGATGTTGCTAGCATATAATTCTGACTGTTGATAAACATTGCAAATTCTCAGCTAAGTATAGTCTCCCTTTGTTATTGTTGGTGAAGATTATCATTTTAGCTAATGAGTCTGGTATATGAGACTGTTTTCTTTTCGAAGGAAATGCATATTAATAGTTTTGTTCTTGTTCGTCGAGATGCAATTGGACGCTTTTAGATCTGTATTTTTAAGAATTTTAATGTTCTTAATCCTTCTTGGCACAGGTATTAATTACACATCATATTTACTACCATAACCTTCACCTAAAAATACAACATAATTATTAAGCCAACAGGGATCCCGTTCATGGCTAGAAGTACCCAATTGGTGCTTAAAGACTACGAACTACTAACTGTATCATTCGTTAGTTACGTCGCTGGTTAACTCTTACATTAGCCTATTAATACTCACATTACACTAATCATATACATCTTTGTAAAAGCGTATTTAGTCTCATAAATTTTAAATGACGAATGCCAGAAGAGATCCCACAATTGGTGAATAAAGAACCATGATTCATGATGATGATAAGAGTAATGAAAGTAATGATGGCGTTGGTAATCATTGGACAGCGATCAGAGCACGTATATCAGTGATGTAGAATTTTTGATGCCGATCATAATGTTACGAAAAAACACTAATGGTGATATTGGTGACGTCAGTGATAATAACGATAATGATAATGGTGATGATGGTAATGGTAGTAATGATAGTAATGACAACAACAATGTAAGTAACAGTAATCATATTATCAAGGCCAATAATACAAATAATAACCATAATAACAAATAGAAAATACGATAAACAATCTTGCTAACTACCAAATTAGGAAAGAGTATTAGATTGAACTTAAACTATATTTAAATAAGAGCAAACTGTTTGGGAGCAAAATCAGAACCGTAAGAAATCTTCCAAACTTTACAAAATTAACAGAAAGAACAAAATTTGCATTAGTATTTTAACCACCCATAGTGTTTGAAAGGCCACAGCAGGGTCTGGCAGTGAAGTTTTTCATAGCACTGCAAATTTCTGAATAGGAAAATAATAACAACGAATTAGGAAAATATAGAATACGGTGAAAACTCATGATGATGATAATGATACAAAGAAATTCATGAACGGAGATTCATAAAAAAATTGACGGTAATAACAAAGGTGGACATTTGCACTGATAGCTGTCTCAGACTACGTACGAGGGAGGTTAACTCAGCCACGTAAACCAGGGGATAGAGAAAGGGGAAGGGACAAGGGTAGAGGCAGCAGGGGAGCGGCAAGAAGAGAAAAACAGGGGAGGAGCAGGGGAAGGCAGGGGAGGCTAGGTGCCAAGGTAGAATATGTGGAGGTGTTCACTCTTGTCATATAAATATCTAGCCAAGATGGTGTCCTCAGTCCAACCTCTAGTATGATGCACCACATGCGCCGGGTATCCAATCTACCACACTAGTGCAAACAATATGTTTCTATTTTAACCTTGGCCAGGACCGCCCGGCCTCAATCCA
>NC_051394.1:10387106-10389606 GCF_015228065.2 Penaeus monodon | reverse complement strand
GTCAACGAATTTATTAATGTTCTGATACCTGTTAATTAGCAGTGAACCGTATTTTCGGGGTTTCGTAACTTGTAGCGTTTACTCTGGCAGAAGTGAAACATCTCATTAAATATGGATTCCGAACTGAAGTAACAGTATATATAATCCTCCGAGATAACGCAAATTTGCATAATGCATTTCCGATTACTAATTATGAACAGCCGCTCCAACTATACACGCACAGCTGTGTCTGAACAACTGGCGCACCTCGGATGTGGATGAGATAGAATTCTGTTCTTCATCTTATTGTCTTTCTGATATCGTTCGGTTTTATCTAAGTTTAGTTGATTGTTTGACAGTGTTTAATTGGCTGAATTTTAAGATGTCTCTTCAAATTTCCATGTCATGAAATCTAGAAATTAACTTTGTGTTTCTTTCTCAATCGTTCTTTGTATGTCTTGCTCATTTCTTGGCTTTCTTTGTGTTTCTCTTTTTTTTCATCTTTCTATCTTTCTGTCTCTGATTCCGTGTGTCTGTTTGTCTCTCTTTCTTTCTCTATTTCTCTCTCTGTATCATTCTGTCTCTACCTGTTTCCCGCCTGCCTGTCTCATTTCTCTCATCCCCTCTCTCTCTCTCTCTCTCTCTCTCTCTCTCTCTCTCTCTCTCTCTCTCTCTCTCTCTCTCTCTCTCTCTTTCGCTCTCTCCCTCCCTCTCTCACTTTTCATCCTTCATATATCCTCTGCCTTTTTATGCAGCTTGACGTGGCAAGGAGAGACTGGAGACAGAATTCCATGCAGAATACAATTCACATGCAAGATGTATGGTAAATAGCCCTTGTTTTATACATGAGCTGTACCAAGAAGAATAAATCCACGAGAGAGATAGACAGAGATAGAATTAAAGATTTTTTTTTCGTTTTATATGCTATTCTAAGAAGTAAGAAGGGAAGAAAGAAGAATATTTTACAGTTTCTATACTGAATCAGTAATTAAAATCAAAACGAAATGAGAACGAAATCGAACAACGCGGGTACGGCTTCCCACTCTAACCTCGCACATAATTAGCACATATTTTGAATGAATAAATAGATAAAACAATAGGCAGGAAACAAGCATTTATAAGAGTGAGAAGCTTTATAAAGAGTGAGAACCAACCTCCTCCCACAAGATTTCCCTCCTCTCCCCTTTCCCCTCAGATACCCCCTCTCTCCTTTCCCCTCAGATACCCTCTCCCTTTCCCTCAGATACCCCCCCTTCCCTTCCTTCAGGCGTCCCTCCACTCACTTACCTTAAGATCCTTCCTCTACCCCTCATTTTTTCCCCTTCTCCTGTGGTCTCCTCAACCATGAAATCATCCTTACGAGACCCTATCCCACTTGCAAGGTATAGGATCTCCCCTCCTGCTCCTGCTTTCTCCCCTTCCCTCTTCCTCTCTTATCCTATCCCACCCTTTCCTACCATTTTTTTCCTCTCCTTTCCACTTCCCCTTTCTCCCTCCCTCCCCTCACTCCACTCCTCTCTTCCCTCCTTCCCCCTTCCCCTCTCCACTTCACCCCCTCCCTTACCCTCCTAATTTCCCTTCCCTTCCCCCTTCCCCCTCTCCACCCCTTCCCTTCTCCCCACCTCCTAATCTCCCCTCTCCCTCTCCCCTCCCCTCGTTCATAAACAGCGGGGCGAACACAGGCCCTTGGAAGAGTGCCACAAGTGCCTTTAATGAGTGTCGTCGGGGAGTTCTCGGCGTTATTCCGTCTCCGTTGTGTGTCTTGCGGGCTTCGGTGAGGGGTGTGTGGAGGGGTAGAGGGGGGGGAGGGAAAGGATGGGTGTGTGTGTGAAGGGGTGTGACGGGGGCGGGAAAGGGTGGGGGTGTGAGGAGGGGGAAATGATGAGGTGGTGAGGGGTGTGGGGGGAGGAGGGACAGGATGAGGGGGAGGGGGGGGGGAGGGAAAGGATGGGTGGAGGGTGAAGGGTGAGGGGGTAGAGGGGGGAGGAACAGAGACAAGGGTGAGAGGGTGGAGGGGGGGAGGTGAGTGTCTTCCTTCAAGCAAGCAACTTTTGTTAGTGAATTTTGTTTGTGTGGGGGATGTAATAATAATATTATTATTGTAATAATAATAATAATAATAATAATAATAATGATAACAATGATAACAATAAATGCTAGAAATAATAGCAACTAAATATAAGAAGATAAACATGAAAATAAATACAGTGATAATAATAGTGATGAAAATAATAATAATATCAATAATAATATAAATAAAATAACAATCGGATGATAATAATAAGAATAACGATGGAAATAATAAAAATATGGGAATAACTATGACAATGATAACTATACAGCAGCAATGATAAGTGTAATAATAAGAGTAATATCGAAAATGATAATATTAATATTATCAGTAAAGATAATAACAATAAAGAGAGAGAGAGCGAGAGAGAGAGAGAGAGAGAGAGAGAGAGAGAGAGAGAGAGAGAGAGAGAGAGAGAGAGAGAGAGAGAGAGAGAGAGAGAGAGAGAGA
>NC_051394.1:10379606-10384606 GCF_015228065.2 Penaeus monodon | reverse complement strand
GAATGACAGAGACGATGACCCTTGTGTATCGTCTCCCCTGGCACTCTGCATCCTGTGTGCATATGGGTGTGGCGGTGTGGAAACCATAGACTCGATGCTTGCCGGGCGTGCGGTGGTGGAAATCTGGCACCCTGTGTGTCCATTGTCTGGCGCCCCTCTCTGGCGCCGGACCTCGGCACTCTCCGCTTAGTATAATTTATCCCAACATTATTTCTAGATCTCCACAATGGCTGGCCGATGCACAGTGCCTGGATCATAACACGGCGCTATCAGCCATGATGAGAGAGCTTGGCACAGGCCTTTCGCGGCGTCGAAGTCGAGTATTATCTTCGGCAACAAAATACGGACACGTGAATTGGCTCTTAACGGCGGCAATTTCTCACTGAAATGTATGTGCGTTAGTTTCCCCCTCTGTGCGTTATGGAATTCGGTAAACAAATGGCGGTGCTATGTTCATGGAACGAAAGGTATATGTTGGAAATTATCAGCCCCGTCGTATGTAACGATCCGCGCGTTCCGGGTTGAAGATCTGTTTCCTGCGCGAGTTGGGGGAGAAAATAAAACGTTCGAATGAAAAACGTTTCTCTCGAACTTCTGAAAAATGGCGGCGTCGCTGATTCGTCTGGATATGGAAATTTCCAGGTATATTATGTTTCGATTATTTTGTATGCTAGTCGATTTTTGTTACGCTTTGCACGTCATTGCAGCGCCAAATTAATGACAGAATCAACAAAGCAGGGGAGAGAGAATAAAACACGATAGCAAAAATTGTGCGCACGCAATGCCATTATACATGCACACCATAAAACGGGTGATAAAATTATCCTATGAATAAATAAACAATTACAAACACATGCATACTTACATGGAGGCATACAGATACATATATACAGGCGCACCCAAAGACAAACGCTCGCGCCCACACTCTCTCACACACACGCACACACACACACACACACACACACACACACACACACACACACACACACACACACACACACACACACACACACACACACATATATATATATATATATATATATATATATATATATATATATATATATATATATATATATATATATATATATTACGAGATCCGAGAGCAGCCACCTACCGCCCGGCGACAACCCCACATTGTCTGCGGCTCCTCCTTCTCCTAACGACTTCCGAACCAGCCACGCGTCCCAAGGCTAGCTCGAGGCTCCTACAACGCGCCTCCTTCAGTCCTGCGACACTTGCTTCCTTCAAGACATGCTCATAAACCCTCGCTCGCCATACACGCCTCGCCAACCAATGTCTAGAAGCTTCCAGGGGGGTATTTTTCCGCACCATTTTCCCGCTTCCTCACCTTCTCCTTGCCCCCTCGGACCCCCTCTTCCTCTATGTCACTCCCCAACCTCCCACCCCCACCTTTATCCATCGTCTCCTCCCTTCCCCTCTATCCTTCCTCCCTCCATCACCCCTCTCCCTCCCTCCCTCCCTCCACACCCGGCGTCGCCCCCTCCCCACCCCAAGGAAGAGGACCGAGGCACGAGAAGAGCTTCAAGTTCGGGTCTTATTGCCGCCTTAATGTCCCCGTAAGGCCGATGAGACTGACGACGTTGACGGGAGAGGTAGAGAAGAGGGAGAGGAGAGAGGAGAGAGAGAAAGGAAGAGAGAGAGAGAAGAGAAGAGAAGAGGAAGAGAGAGAGAAAGAGAAGAAGAGAGAGAGAGAGAGAGAAGAGAGAGAGGAAAGAGAGAGAGAGAGAGAGAGAAGAGAGAGAGGAGAGAGAGAAGAGAAAGAGAGAGAGAGAGAGAGAAAGGAGAGAGAGAGAGAGAGAGAGAAAGGAGAGAGAGAGAGAGAGAGAGAGAGAGAGAGGAAGGAGAGAGAGAAAGGAGAGAGAGAGAGAGAGAGAGCGACGGGGAGGGGGAGATGGATCAGGTCGTTATTTGCTTCCTGGGATATTCTCGTTGTTCTAGGGGTCCTTCCGCCCCGCGAGATTCCTCCTTAGGTTGATGTAATAGCTCTCCTTCGCCGCTAATTCGCTGTCTCCTCCGCCCATATGCGTTTCCTTCGCGTGCTGTGGATGCGACGCGGTTCCTTCTCATGATTTCGCTCAAACTGTTCGTTGAATCTGCTTCCTATTTTACCATAGTCCTTACCATGAAAGCGTTGTTATCTTATTTATTTATTACATTTACTTGTTCATATATTTATTAATTCATCAGACTTATTGACCCTTTCACCCCCCCCCCAAAAAAAAAAAAAAAAAAAGAATTTTTTTTTTAAACTACCTGCCGTCTTGTTACTTCCGCATCGGGTCGACATCTTGAACATCACTATCAGTCCTTCGCATTAACATCCTCCTACTTATACCCCGCCGGTCAGTACTAAGAGAGCACTCCTCGCTCTCGGCTGTTCCTCAAGAGATCCTCAGCCGCGACTCCTACGCAGACACGCGGGGACCCTCGAGCCATGCATCTTCCCTCAGTCGTAAATCAGACGTCCTGAGAAGGTAGTTCTCCTCCTCATACTCCGAGGGTGACTTATTGCAGCCCACAATCTGCTGCAGCCGACGGAGGAGAACTCGGGTATGGGTCTTGAACGAGTGTTCTGTCTTTTGGGTTGTGGCTTTGCGAAGCGTGTGTTCATGAATTTATGGATTTGTTTGTTTGCTTGTCTTCCTTTCTTGAATTCCGGCGTTGTAACAACTTCCTCCATATATCTTTTAGAAGCTTCAAGCTTGCCAAGAAGGGATTCTTGATTTTACTTTTTTTCTTCTGGGAAAAGGTTAGCAATTTCTGAAATTCACTTTGTCGTCTCTTGTGCGCTAGGAAGATCAAAGTGCGCAGAGGACTAGCACAGGGCCCTTAGGCAGGTTTTCGGCCTTCCTGCGGCCTTCCATCAGCATGCTTGCTTGGTCCTCCTGCCACAACCAAGGTCCTCGGGCTTGCAAATGTGAACTGTTGTCTCTGCTGTTCGCGATTATATGCGGTAGAAAATGGCGCTGACATAGTACTTGGTCCCGCCAAACACCCTTTCAACGCACCCATGTCGTAAGCCCTTTACGAGTTTCTCTGCATTAAATTCCTTGACTTTGTTCTAATACGAAGCACTGGCAACTCTAAGGGCCCTAAAGTCTGGCCCGGAAGAGCCAAACAGGAAGGCAAGTCTGGTGTGGAGTTTCAACTTCCTGCTTTTATCTCATGCGTTTTTTCCCTTTGACGATTAATTTGTCTTCTGCTGTCATGTTCCGTGGTCGTAGTACTTCAAGCTATGCGAGTCTTATCCTTCCGCTTTTATTGTTTTTCCTTTCTCCCATCCTTTCCTTTTTTATTTATCTACGTGTTTTCCTTGTTGCATCATTCGTACTTTCCGTTTTATTTTTTTTTTCTCGGACTTACAGCACAGTTTCGAAGCATGGGTAAGAAGACTTGGAATTTCTCCCTCCCGTTTTGCCCTTTTTTTAGTTTACGTTCCCGTTTTCTTTCCACACTTTGTGAAGATGCCGCAGATCTCGTCCTTTTTAAATTCTTCCTCTCCTTTCTTGGCAAAACGGAGATTGGTCGCGAAGTAATGTAATCTTGAGCGAATGTCATAATTTAGCCCCAAGGAAAGATTGGATCGCAGTGTAAACAAAGCAGAGAAGTAGAGACATAAATATCGTAAGGGAGGGAATGCCGTGAACACCGCAGTCCATCATCTGGCTTATGCGCTACTCAAACACTCCTTTCAGTGTAGTTCCGCTTCGGGATCATCACACTTAAAATACGTTTATTTATCTTGGTGATTTTAGGTTATCCAAGCGATGGTAAGGAAGGAACACCATATTCAAATATTAAAAAATAGTTTGCATACAATAATAAACAAGCAACGAATGCTGAACAACAGGGTATCCAAAAGCATATCTTACTTTCATGTTCTCTTCACTACATCTTTATACTTTCATAAAAGCGTTTACAATTTATACGAGCGTAAAAGAATATTCTCCTCATGCCATAAAACTCGGGTAAAGATGTTTCAGTTGCGAATCGCCTGGCAAGCTGCTACGAGCCACAAACGAGACTGCTGACTACGTGCTACACTGATTAATGTACAAGGCAGTTCCATAAATATTTCGACGAGCACATAAATATTCTCAGTTTTTGATGTCTTATTCGAATCATCAGTCAAACAGTTATAAATGAAAAACGTGCAGAGGTATACGTTATCAAAGTGTTTCCAGAAAGCGAAGTTAGTTTTTTTATTATTCCCAGCGAAAAAGGACTACGATGTATTACGAATTACTTGATAAATGTTTAGAAATGTATACATGATAGGCTAATAGAAACGTGTTTAATCATGGCATATATGAATAGATCTGTGGCGCGTTTATGTCGAAAGTGTCTCGAAAAGCTACCAGTATCATGTTTTTTTTTCGATATCTTTGTTATTAGAAGTAATATAATTATTATCATCATTTCTTCTTCTAAGTGCCTTATCCTTTCAGGGCGTTGGCGATCACGGTTTTCCATCCCGTTCTGTCTGTTGACAACTTTAGCAGTTCTAAGTCGCTTCTGCCCATATTGAGATCTTTGTTTAAGCTGGTGATGAACTTCTGCCTTTGTCTACCCCTGCTTCTCTTTCCTTCTATCTTTCCTGTTAACACTAAGTTTTCCAATCCTTTACATCTCATTGCGTGTCCTAAAAATTGCATCTGTCTTTTCCTGATAACTTTCATCAAGGTTCTTTTAACTCCTGCTCTTCATTATTAATATTATCCTTATTATCATAAACCTTTTCGTTACTATAATAATTATTTATTATCATTATTGTTTTCAATTATTATCTGTAGCCGTACTTGTATTTCCATCATCGTTGTTAATGATGCCATGACAATAATAATAAGTATTATTATTATATAATTATAATCATTCTTGTTATAATAATTGTCAATGGTATTATTGATTGTAGGCATCATCATTATCATTATCAGTATAATCATAAGCATGATGTTTATCAATGTGATTATGTGATT
>NC_051394.1:10357106-10364606 GCF_015228065.2 Penaeus monodon | reverse complement strand
TCAGATAATTTTACTCCCTTTCAAACTGATCAAATTTGCAAATGCGTGAGTCCTAGTCCGTCAAAGATTTCCTGAAATCTTTATAAATTTTAGGTGACACGTGAAACTGAGTGGTACGCTATCAATCAAAACGAAGTTTGCATAAGCAAATAACAGTCGAGCCCATTTTTTTTCTCCATATTCACATCAGTCAGTCATCTTCACATTAGTCATTAGCTCTTCCCAGTTAAAATTTCAGGCTGATCGAAATGAATACAGGAGTAATCTTTACATTTCCCTGCTTTGTGATAGTCTCGGTGAGTTAGACAAAGAACTGCCCTTGTTTCCAGGTCTAAAATAGGCGTTTATTAAGTTTTCCTTTCTATGTAGAAAATTTATGACTGAGAATTAATATTTTCACAATACAAGAGATGCATTTAACCGGTTTTGATATATATTATATATATGATATATATATATATATAAATATATATATGCATATGTATATATATATATAATATATATATATCTATATAGATTTATATATATCCAAGTATATATATATATAATATATATATATAATAGTAATATATATATATATTATAATATATATATATATGCATATTTATCTATTACCTATATATATATATATATATAATATCTATATATCTATATATATATATATATTATATATATATATATATATATATATTGTGTGTTGTGTGTGTTGTGTGTGTGTGTGTGTGTGGTGTGTGTGTGTGTGTGTATATATATATATATATATATATATAATATATATATATATATATATATATATATATATATATAAGCTATTATATATATTTGTGGTGTGTGTGTGTGTGTGTGTGTGTGTGTGTGTGTGTGTGTGTGTGAGTGTGTGTGTTGTGTGTGTGTGTGTGGTGGTGTATATATATATATATCTATATATATAGATATATATATATATATATTATATATACACATATCTATATATAATATATAATTATATATTATATATCTATATATATATATATATATATATATCTATATATCTATATAATCTTATATATGTGGGGGGGGTCACGAATGTCATGTGTGCACACACACATGCACCTGCCCCCCCCCACACACACACATAAATGGATAGATACACAGATAGATAAATGGTGCGCAATTCAACTTTATTGATTTTGAATCTCCAAGTACTGGAGCCCCCCCAACCTGGTGCCAGCAGTGCCAAGCGAGTTGCATGGAAGACCTAGGTGCCGTAGAGAGCGTAAAATTCAATGCTATGAGAATTCAAGCAAAGATTTTTTTGTGGTTTATTGTAAATCCAATCGTCGAAGACAAAGGAAAATGGAAACGATGTCTGGCGAGAGGAGAATAAACTGAACTTTGCTCGAGTAAACAACGGATAACCGCTACAGTAGCCAGGACTTTTGGTAAAGATGGCGGCAAAACTTTGATATAAACACTGTTAAAGATTATATTTCCATTGTAGAATCACCTATAAGAATCCAATTTACTTAGAAAATATTGCACAAGATCGTGAAAAATGGTGGACTACCAGCCGAGTCTCGCCTTCCCTTCCCTTGACCAAGTGTGAGTATCCGGCCAGTAACCTCGGCCGATCTCGAAGGACATAATTCACGCAACTTCACCTGAATGAGCGGCTATCCCTCGCCAGCACATCTTTTGTAAAGCTGTCAGTTAAGCTAACCAAGAGCAGTATAATTAGGGAGGCCTTCCTTTACGCCCGGCGCCAAAACAGCGGTGAGTCAATATACAGGAAGTCAGCCCTTATCAATTTGCTTCAGGGCCGCGCGAGAGCCCTGCGCACACAAATGGCGCTTTAGGGAATGTGCACACACGTGCGTATGCATACAGACGTAGACTGTAAATTGCACTGGCAAAATACTTATGTCTCTGTATATGTATATCCCTCTCTCAATCCTTATATATATATATATATATATATATCTATATTATATATATATCTATAATATATAATATATATATTATATATATATATATATAGATATATATATATATATGATGCATAATGTATATAATATAAGAATATTTTTAATAATATATATAATATAATATAACATATATGATATAATATATTATCTAATTATATATAATAATCAATAAATAAAATATATATATATATATATATATATAGTATATATATATATATCTATCTATAATATATATATATATACACCACACACACCACACACTCACACACCACATGTGTGTTGTGTGCTTATGTGTATATATATAATATATATAGATATATATTATATATATATATATTTATATTATTATATATATATATTATTATATATATATATATTATATATATATGCATAAATACACACACACACACACACAACACCACACCCACGTTGTGTGTGTGTGCTTATATGTAATCTATTATATGAAATATATATATTATCTATATATATCTAGATATCTATATGTCTATATATATATATATATATATATATATAATACTATATATAATAATTATATAATTTATGCATAACACACACACACACACACACACACACATGGTGTGTGTGTTCTTATATGTATATATAGTAATATATATATATATATATATATATATATATATATATATATCTATATATATATATATATATATATGTATATAATATATATATATTATATATCAATATATATATATTATATATTATAATATATATATATTATATATATAATATATAATATATATATATATATATATGGCTAATACACACACACCATTACACACACACCACACACACCTTCTTCTATTATTTTAACGGTAGGTTCATGTTTAGCCGCCGGGTCCTAGCATGATACTTAATTGTGTTTTCATGTTGTGATGATGCTCTTGGAGTGAGTACGTGGGAGGGTCCCCAGTTCCTTCTCCACGGAGATTGCCGTGTTACCTTTTAGGTAATTCATTCTCTCTATTTATCCGGGCTTTAGACCAGCACGTCGTGACAGTCCACACACACACACCCGCACCACACACACACACACGACACACACATAATATATTATATATTTATATGTATATATATATATATATATATATATATATATATATATATATATATATAATAAATATATAATATATATACACAATATATCATATATACAATATTATATTATACAATATATATATATATTATATAATATATATATAATATATATTAGTTGTATATATATATATATATATATATAATTATATATATATATATATATATACTATATATACACAAAAATTTATATATCTATATATATATCTATAATATATATATCTCCCTATATTATTATCATATAATATCTATATATATATTAGATATATATATAGATATATAGTATATATTATAATATACCTATATATTACAACATAATGTGTATATCTATTTATATATATATATATATATATATATCTATATATATATCTATCTATATAGTATCTTATATCATATATATACATACTACACCACGCACACAAACCCACAACACACATACACACAACACACACACAGCCACATATATATATATATTAGCTATATATATATATAAATTATATATAGTATATATATAGTATATATATATCTATATATATATATATATATATATTCTATATATATATATTATCTCTATATGATCTATATAATATATAGATATACATCTATATATATATATATATTAGATAAATATATATATATAGATATATTATATATATGAATGTCGTATCAAGATTTTCATATTAAAAAAGGAAATATTTCTTACTGCTGCAAAGCGGTCATAAAAACAGTTTTAACCAGTTTTTCTTATTCTGTATACTATTGTTACTAATGATAAGGTGGCATATTACAACGGGTTTAATATTAGCAATAACAAATATCAGAAAATGACAGGAATATTCTTTTCTAAATCAAATGGTTAACTTTAACTTTATACATTATGATAGATAAAAAAAAAAAGAGATGGGATCAAGACAGTCACCCCTCACTCCCCAGTATTTCCTTTATTTACTTAGACAAATACGTTGTCAACCCTTGCCTTCTAAGTTTTACAATTTCCCTTTTCTACACTTTGGTCTACTGTTCCTTTCACAGGCCATTACTTGGCAGAATCGGAATTGTCAACTTTGACAAATTCCATTGCTGTTTCCAAGGGCAGGAAAAATTATGAAAAAAAATAAAATCCTGTTGTCATTGCCTCATTTTCCTCAACCTCTCTGTGCATATGAGATGAGAACAAAGACCTGTCTTAGTTATCACCATTCAGTTCATAAGGATTCAACGTTTATGTTAATTCACTTATCAAACACTACAACCTTCAGTTTCTGGGTAAAACAAGGTTTTTTGGTTTGCTGCACTTAACATATCTGTGTGCGAGATGGAAGCAAAGACACATATGGCGAAAGGTTATGAATATCTGCTGGCTACTTCCCACTGAATTAACAAATTAATCCAAACCAACCATTCATAGATAATTATCATAATTCTACTCCATTAGTTCTAATACTAATTTTTGCTATGGTGATATGTCTGTAAAATAGAAATATGTAAAAAAACATTTTGATGGGGTTTGGCAATTCTACATGGTCCAGACATCTTACTAATAACTAATGCACCTTTTAAATGAAACAATATTCACTAACTCTAACCTTGCTTACTACTTTTGATACATATTCAGCAAAACCATTTTTTATGGATACTCTTGCAGCTACATCATTTTTATATTTAAATCTTTTTTTTTAGGCCCCCATTTTTAAAACCCAACTTTTCACATTACTTTAAATTTGCTTTCCCCTTTGCCCCTTTTGGGTTTCACTCGCCCGAAAGCAAACAGGGCCCTAGGGGGTAGCTACCTTATTTCCCTTCCCCTTTTTAGGGAGGGGCCTTTTTAAATCCAAAGGGATGCCCCAAATTAGTATTTTTTCCAAAATCAGGCTGCTTTTTCCCTTGGGTTTGGTTTAAAATCTTTAAATCCTGGACGCGTCCGGTCAGGAGAGGGCTGGGTTTTAACTGGGCGGGGGATCCCTTTCCGCCCGCCTTTGGGGTTCTCCCCAAGGGGGGTTTTCCCTCTTTTTTTTTTTTTTTTTTGACGCCCATGCCTATGCGCTGCTCTGAATCCCTGGTGCTGCATGTCTATAGTCTTTTTAAAAACCCAGTATGTTATGCCAAAATTTCCCTTTTTTCATCATAAATTACTATTACCGATTTTGGTTTTTTCACCCTAAATTTTTTAAAAAAATTATTTGCTTTTTATAAAAAACCCCCAAAAAAAAGGGAACAAAAAAACAAATTCCTAAAACCGCTGACAATACACACACACACATACAAAACCACACACCCCACACCACCCACAACCACACAAACCCCAACACACACACACACAAAACACACACACAAAATACAACAAACCCCAACCACACACATAGGGGCACACACACACACTGTACAGGGGAGAAAATAAGTGTGCGGTTTGGACCCAGGGGCCCCTCACCTCGCCCCCCCATGCTTTCTGCATTTTCGCTATGGGGTCCTCCAGCTGGAACGGCACTACTTATCCCGAGAATGACCTGGGCCCTTAGAGATTCGTGCTAAGCTACCACCGCTTGAGTTCAGCCCTGGGCCTCCCCCCGGGGCGGGCTGACTTGACCTCCCCCAGGCCCGTTCCCCCTTTTAACAAGTGTAGCGTCGTGTAGCGTGTTTCACCCCTTTCCGGTGTTTTGCGTCCCGGGGGGGCCCAATGTACAGAGTAGGGCATCCCTTTTTGCAATCTGGTGGCAGGGGTGCTGCGTCCTTCCGGCTCGCAGTTTGAAGAAAACCTTCAAAGAAAACCCGGTCGACCGCTTAAAGACATGGCTAAAAAAAAAAAAAAAAAACCCTAAGTCCCAAGTTTGGGCCCTTTTTTTTTTTTTTTTCCCTTCCTTCTCCCATACGGGGTTAACCCCCTGTTTTTTTTTTGGGGTTTAAAAAGGTGTAATGACAGCAAATGGCACGTTCCAATTCACTTTTCCCCTTCACCTCAGATCGCATTTCCTTTGCGATCGAGTATGTGCCCCTTTAAACATCAATATCGTTCGTTAGTTAATTTTAAAAAATTTATTTTCTTCTTTTGGGAGATTTATATTGTTTCATCTGCAAACAAATTTTAAAACGTGTTCGTGATTTTACTTATCACGAAATAATTTTTTTTACCCCCCCTCCGCCCCGCCCTGACCGCCCCCTTTTCCCTTTCTTTTTTGCGGTCATTTTGGATTAAAAAAAAAGGTTTTTTTCCCGGCTTGACCTGATTTCACTTCTTTTTTCCCCGGTCGGGGGGGCAACAGGGGAAAGGGATCAAATTGACAGTTTGGGTTTTCCCCTGTTTTTTGGTTGTTTTTTTTGTTGACACCTTGGTGACAATTTTATGGGCGTAGAGCGAAGGTGTAACGCAATTTCTTTAAATTTTGTATTATTTGAATATAGCGTAGGATCTTTCCCCCTAAACATAGTGCACAGGGGTTGCCCGATATTTCCCCCGGGGTTTCAAAACGCCAAAAAAGATCGTTTCTCCCTCGTTCCCAAAATGGTACAAAAAACCAAAATTATTCATTGGGACCCTTTTTAGTCGGTGTGACCCGCTTTTTAGGGCCCGTTTTAAATTAAAAATGGACTAGGGTTTAAGCTAAATCATTTTTTCCCTTTTTAATCCCCCTTTTACCTCCTTTAAGTCGCTTTTCATGTTTTTTGGGGAAAACCCCAAACGTTTGGGGGATTTATGAAAATTTATATATCCTTTGGGAAATTTTTTGAGCCCCAAACACAAAAACGCAGAAAAAGAGCAGGTTTTTTATATTTCCCGGCTCGAGCCCCTCATCATATACGGCTTTGGGTATAGGATCCCCCGTTAAAATGTTTTATTTGGGGTCTGACACGCAAAACTAACTTGTACCCCGGTAGTTCCTTTTTTGACCCCGAGAAAATTTTCTTTATAAAAAATTGGCGAAATTTTTTTTTGGGCCCCCTTCATTCATGGGTAAAAATTTTGGGGGGGATTCATTTTATGTTTTAATTCATTGTGGGAGTTGAAAAAATCTTAAGTAGCAGCATTTTATAATTTTTCTTCAGTTTTTTTTATAGTGAACGTTAAAATTTGTGTTTGTGATTCCCTTTTTCTGGGAAGGGGGCCCCTTTTCGCTTTTTCCCCCTCATTAACCAGCTTCACTCACCCCACGCATACATGCGTCTGTTTTGAGAAGACTCGAACTGAGTACAAGTTTTTTTCTATTTCTTCTCTGTGGGGCGATGTGGTTCAAATAAAAATACCCCGGAAAAGCCCTTGTCGTTTCCCCAATTTTACTCTCAATCTATCAGAGATGGGTAGTTTTAAGCTAGGGCCCATGCCGGGCCCCTACTGAAAGTTTTCCCTCTTCTATTTTTTTCATTTCTTAGTGAAAAAAAAAACCAAAAAAAAAAAAAGGAAATAATTTAAAAA
>NC_051394.1:10349606-10352106 GCF_015228065.2 Penaeus monodon | reverse complement strand
CAGTGATGCCTATTCCTTATCTAGGAAATCAGAGGTCTATGGAATATCAGGAACACGTTTTGGTTATTATCTGAAGTGAGTATTCATTTAAATGCTTGGCTGTTTCAGATACAAACGGATTATCGATGGTGAAATGCGATACTTTGCGGTATTTCTTTTGAAGATAATTTGATCAAATTCCATTTTTTCTCTTTCCTTTTCTTCTGTCGTTAGAATATTTTTTTATTTTCCCCCTTTTTGGTAACGATTCCAAAATGTACGATGTAGTTCCCCGTAAAATATTTAGCATGATTTCTCTTTGTCTGAAGATGGAAGGGCGGAGGAGATGCAGATATGGACGAGAATGGGAGGGGATAGAGGGAAGATTTGGGATGAGGTAGAGGGGATAGCGATAGTGACAAAAGTGAAGTTGGATAGAGAGGAGAGAGAAGAATATGCGTGTGAGGGAAAAGCGAGGATGACGGAAAGGAGGAATGGAGGATAAGGATGAAGGGAAGGCTTCGGAGATGAGAAGGAAGGGGAATGAGAGCTTGTGGAAAGTATGAGACGGAGTAGGGAAGGGGGAGCGAGATAACTAAGAAAAGATAGCCGGTTATGGGGTGTCGAGGCGGAAGAGGAGGGGGGGAGGGGAGAGTACGAATGATGGGAGCTATTGACAAGGAAAGGGAGTGGAGCATTGGGATGGGGGGGGGGACAGGGATGGGGAAAGGAGGCGATAACGTCGGGGAAAATGGCACAGACATTGACTAGAGGGATGGTGATGATGAGGATGAGTGAAGCTGTGACTCGGGACATGGGAAGAATGATGAGGGAGAGGGATGGGAGGAGAGGGAAAGAGGAGCGTCAGAATTATGTGGATGGAGAAAGAGAGAGACGTTTGGATGAAGGCAGGACGAGAAAAGGACGCGATAATAACGGATGGGATGAGAGGAGGGAGATGAAGGAAAAGAGGAGGAGGGTGGAGAAGATAAAGAAGATGGAGTGCTGGGTATGAGAAGACTGTCGGAGACGAGGAAGGAAGTGTTTACCTTCTATCTCACCTGTGTAATCCTCAGATGATATCTCCCTGTGACATCACCCTTTCCTTTCTTCCTTCGCATTCCCCTGTGTTACTCTTCTGCGCCAGTTCCCTGTGGCACACCCATGAGACGTCCACGCTCCCGCCCGCGTTTTTATTTTAATTTCCACAGAAGATTCGTTATAGCCACATTTTTATTATTAATTCTATCAGTGATGCCTATTCCTTATCTAGGAAATCAGAGGTCTCCCGCCCCCTCCCGTGACACTCCCTATACCGCACCCCTGTGACAACATCCCCTCGTAATATCCCATTCCATACGCCTGTGGTATCCTCCTTTCGGCGTCCTCCTGTGGCATCCTCCTACCCCTGTGCCATATCCCTGTGGCATCCTCCTGCGGCGTCCTCTTGCGGCATCCTCCTGTGGCACCTTCCCCGTGGCATCTTCTCCATGGCACCCTCCAGCGATAACCGGATTTCTCTCCCCGCAGCATCAGCAGAGAGGCGCCGTGTGCCAAACTAACGCCGCCATCAAAGTGCCATTTCAACGACAAACCTAAATTTATGGCACTTTCTACAACCTGCCTGCCCGTCGCCATCGTAGAGCCATATTGTATTTTCCCCTTCAGTGTAGAGCGGACAGTAAAGAAGATAACCACTCGTAGGGAAGTCATAAATGATATTAGTTGATGTAGAAAGACAAATATTATTACTACTATGAGAGGGAGAACTGCGTGAGTCGGTTTGGTACAATATCCAATAGTGAGGAATTCTGTGAACCTGCGGCGTGGTATGGAACGCGTTGGGGGGAATCTGGTTATTGGTTTGATATTTTGCGCTCTCTCTCTCTCTCTCTCTCCCTCTCTTTCTCTCTCTCTCTCTTCATCTCTCTCTCCTCCTCTCTCCTCTCCTCTCATCCTCGTCTCTCCTTCTCTCATCTCGTCTGCGCTCTCTCCTCTTCTTCTCTCTCTCATTCTTCTCTCTTTCATCTCTCTCTCTTTTCTCTTCTACTCCTCTCGCTCTCCCGTCTCTCCTCTCTCATTCTGTCTCTCTCTCTCCTCTCTCTCTCTCCCCTCTCCTCTCATCTTTCTCTCTTCTCTCTCCTCTCTCTCGTCTCCTCCTCTCTCTCTCTCTCTCTCTCTCTCTCTCTTTTCTCATCTCTCTCTCTCGTCTCTCCTCTCGTCTCCTCTTCTCTCTCTATCATCTCGCTTCTCTCTCTCTCTCTCTCTCCCCTCTCTACCTCTCTCCTTCCTTTCTTGCTTCCTTCCCCCCTCCCCCTCTCTCTCTCTCACTCCTTCCTTCATTCCCCCCATCCCCCAATCTCTCTCTCCATATACTTCCCATAATCCCATTTTTTTCTACACCCCCTTCCATCCTTCCTCATTTCCCTCATCCTCTTTTTTTCCCCCTCTTATCCCTCTCCCTTTTTCCCCTTCCGCTTCCCTTGCTCTTGACGCGGCGTGGTCCGGCGTCCTTCAACGC
>NC_051394.1:10344606-10347106 GCF_015228065.2 Penaeus monodon | reverse complement strand
CCTCTCTCTCTCGTCTCTCATGGCTCTCTCTCGTCTCTCTCTCTCTCTCTTATTCTCTCTCTCATTCTCTCTCTCTCTCTGCTCTCTCTCTCTCTCCCTCTCATCTCTCCTTTCTCATCTCTCTCTCCTCTCTCTCTTCATCTATCTATTGCTATCTCTCCTCTTTCTCTCGTCCATCTCTCTCTCTCTCTTATCTTTCTTATCTCTCTCGCGTCTCTCTTTCCTCCCTCTCTCTCCTCCCCTCCCTCCTCCCTCCCTCCCTCCCTCCCTCCCTCCCTCTCCGCCATCACTCTCTCTCTCTCTCTCTCCTCTCTCTCTCTCTCTAACTCATCTCTCTCTCTCCTCTCTCTCTCTCTCTCTCTCTTCCTCACTCCCTCTCCTCTCTCTCTCTCTTTACTTTCTTTTCTTTCCTCTCTCTCCTCTCTCTCTTGTACTCCCTCTCATCTCTCACCATCCCTCTGCCTCCCTTCCTCTCTCCCTTCACCCTCTCTCTCTCCCTCCCTCTCCTCTCGTCCCTCCTCATCTTTCTCTCATTATCTCCTCTTTCCTCTCTCTCTCCCTTCTCAAAGAACTATCATCTCGTCCATCTTCTCTCTCATCTCTCTCGTCTCTTCTCACTCTTTACTTTCACTTTCTCCTCTCTCTCTCTCCTCTCTCGCCTCCTCTCTGTTCTCCTCTGTCTCCCCTCCTCCCCCCCTCTCCCTCCCTCCCTCCCTCTCCCTCCTCCCTACCCTCCCTCCCTCCTCCCTCCCTTCTCGTCTCTCTCTCCTCTCGAGTGGCTCTTAACGCATGGGTTTGAATCGAGGGGACAATATATACCGGTACGTATGGTACTGGAGTACTCGTGTATTGTTCACTGTCAGGCCGCAATGTTATCAATATATAATTTACAATTTTCCTCTTTTTTTTTTACCCTCCTGGAGTTAATCACAATTGCTGTGCGTCAAACTAGGCAGGGAGAAAGGTGGGAGGCTTGCTTTATATCTATATTCGAATGAAAATTTAAACATATAAATATAGGGAGAGGGGGAGGGAGAAGGGGTGGGGGAAGGCTTGCTTTGCATCTATATTCGAGTGAAAAATAAAAACATTTAAATATAGGGAGAGGGGGAGGGAGAAGGGGTGGGGCGAGGCTTGATTTGTATCTATATTCGAGTGAAAATTAAAACTTAAATATAGGCCTTGGTACTAAAAATTTGTACTGCATCATGTGATATTCTACTTTTTTGTTACTTTGTGTGTATGTTTTTATTTTATTCTTTATTTGTGTATATATTTCTGTGGAGATGCGAGAATGTTTTTTTTTCTTTTAATAATTGTCCGAATGGGGTAATTCATTTTTTCAACGGCCAAAGACTAATTTTTTTTAAGCCAATTCTCTCAAAATCCCCCCCAAAAATGGCAATATGGCAAGTCTGATTATAAAAAAAGATAATATATAATGAATTAGCAGTCTGAATAACCACAAATTTTCATTTCATCCTAATGATCAAATACAGTCTCAGAAATTTTATCTTATGAATAACTTCTCTCAGCAGATCATACCAGCTACAAAACTCTCATAAATTCTAAGGTGTTAAAGTTTAAAATGGGTTATCGAGCTTTATTAGAGACAAGCCTTCTACTTGAAAGCCCTGAAAGTCCTCTCTGAAAATGTTTCTTTTGTCCAGATACGAGTATAGATATGTTTAGGCTGAAAAAGAATGGTTCATGTTGATAATGTGTTCATGATATCACTATGTTTTTATTATGTAACATCTAAGCTTTTGTTCGTGTTCACCTCTATTTTTAAATATATTTGAAATAGCTCATGTTCGCCTCGCACCGATGTTACACAAACAAATAATAATTTCCTATGCTATTGCAAGGAGGTAACTTTCAAAAGGCTTTGTCATTTCACATCCTTGCAGTGAGAGAACATGAATGTAACAACATGGCGGTTGAAAAAAGAAAAATATTCACTTTCGACTCAGTGTTAGACCCTTCTTTCCCGTATCCCAATATCTCCCTTCTGGTATCCCGTTTCCAAATATCTCCCGTCCAAGTATCCCCTGCCCATTTCCCAATATTTCTTTTCTATTTTCAAGCTACCAATGAACTCCTTCTCATTTTCCCAATATCCCCTGTCTCTATCCCATATTTCCCCAATAACTACCTGTCCCATACCCCCTATTTCCCATGAACCCTTTTCCCAATATCCCCCTATTTTCCCAATAACACCTGCCTTACTATCCTCACTTCCTCAATAACTCCCTGCCCCATACCCCGTATTTCCCATTAAACCTTTTCCCAATATCCCCCACATCCCCAATAACCCCCTGCCCACTACCCCCGGTTTCCCACAACCCGTCCAGCTCCCCCCCCCCCCCATTTCCCCCACCAGTTTGTGTCCCGTTCTAGCGAGGTCCTGATGAATAGGCTTTCACGCCACGGACAGTGAGCCGCCCTGAAGAGATTTTCATATCTGATTCCCGGGAAAGAGAGATAAATTATGGAAGAG